>NW_013676486.1:0-10371 GCF_000517525.1 Limulus polyphemus
CACCTTATTCTCTTGTGACGAAGGTGAGTATTTATTTTAATCTAGTTGCAAAGTAAGATAACCCAACACCTTATTCTCTTGTGACGAAGGTGAGTATTTATTTTAATCTAGTTGCAAAGTAAGATAACCCAACACCTTATTCTCTTGTGACGAAGGTGTGTGTTTATTGTTAATCTAGTTGCAAAGTAAGATAACCCAACACCTTATTCTCTTGTGACGAAGATGTGTATTTATTTTTAATCCAGTTGCAAAGTAAGATAACCCAACACCTTATTCTCTTGTGACGAAGGTGTGTATTTATTTTTAATCTAGTTGCAAAGTAAGATAACCCAACACCTTATTCTCTTGTGACTAAGATGTGTATTTATTTTTAATCCAGTTGCAAAGTAAGATAACCCAACACCTTATTCTCTTGTGAGGGAACACGAAGGTGTGTGTCTATAAAACTCTACACCAGATAAGAATAATTTCGATAACATTTAATATCATTGACCCACATGAGCTGATTTAGTTTAGGTGCTGTGGCTTTGATTCTAAACGCTCAATTCGTGGTCACGTCAACACAACACAGTTTTAAATAATCAATGACTTCCGTTGTAAATATAAACAAAATGTTAGAACCCGACATTACACCACTTTGTGTGTTGCTGGTTTACAAGTAACACCTGTCTATTGATCCAACGTGCTGACTTCTCAACTAAAACCTGTCTATTGATCCAACGTGCTGACTTCACAACTAAAACCTGTCTATTGATCCAACGTGCTGACTTCACAACTAAAACCTGTCTATTGAAGCGTTTGTTCTGGACCTTCCAGCTTCACTGAATTTGTAATAGAAACACGAGAAGAAACTTTTCAACATGCTTCAGAAGGTTAATAGACTTTTCATACAGCCAATCAAAATAGCCTTTATATTTTCTTTATTAAATATATAGCCAATCAAAATAGTACTTGTATTTTCCTACTTACATATATAGCCAATCAAAATAGCCGTTATATTTTCTTTATTTCTGCCTTTCTTATATCCAAGACGATACTGAGAAAATCAAACTCTTTCTGTCAGAATAACAGATTTTTCTAATAGTTATAATACGTTCAATCAAATCATATTTATCATTAATTGTGTCACCGTTACCATTGTACTAGAGATAACGGAACCTAATATCTTTAGAAGTATAATCTAACAGTTTTCAACACAATAATAAGGAAGAATCGTTTTCTCTCTGACAAAAAAACACAAAAATCTCGAATAATATATTGAAGAAATCCGTCTCTATTGTTGGAGTTTCACATCAAACGTGTTTTTTTTCTGTTCAAGTTTTAGCGTCTATACAAACTAAAAAATGTAACATAAAAATATTAAAACTTCTTATTGGTTTGGAAATATAAATTGTTATTTCTTTCAATTGTAAAGCATCGTGAGTTGAAATTCTATTGTCCAATAGATTACCAGGATCGTAAATAGTTTATGTTGTTTTAAACTTAACAATGTACAGATTCTATTCCATTGTCCAATAGATTACCAGGGATCGTAAATAATTTATGTTGTTTTAAACTTAACAATGTACAGATTCTATTCCATTGTCCAATAGATTACCAGGATTGTAAATAATTTATGTTGTTTTAAACTTAACAATGTACAGATTCTATTCCATTGTCCAATAGATTACCAGGATCGTAAATAATTTATGTTGTTTTAAACTTAACAATGTACAGATTCTATTCTATTGTCCAGTAGATTACCAGGATCGTAAATAATTTATGTTGTTTTAAACTTAACAATGTACAGATTCTATTCTATTGTCCAATAGATTACCAGGATTGTAAATAATTTATGTTGTTTTAAACTTAACAATGTACAGATTCTATTCCATTGTCCAATAGATTACCAGGATTGTAAATAATTTATGTTGTTTTGAACTTAACAATGTACAGATTCTATTCCATTGTCCAATAGATTACCAGGATCGTAAATGATTTATGTTGTTTTAAACTTAACCTCTGACGTAAGATAATAATGTAAAGTGACTACAGAACAATAATGAAGATACTACACGAAATCTGACGTAAGATAATAATGTAAAGTGACTACAGAACAATAATGAAGATACTACACGAATTCTGACGTAAGATAATAATTTAAAGTGACTACAGAACAATAATGAAGATACTACACGAAATCTGACGTAAGATAATAATGTAAAGTGACTACAGAACAATAATGAAGATACTACACGAAATCTGACGTAAGATAATAATGTAAAGTGACTACAGAACAATAATGAAGATACTACACGAATTCTGACGTAAGATAATAATTTAAAGTGACTACAGAACAATAATGAAGATACTACACGAAATTTGACGTAAGATAACAATGTAAAGTGACTACAGAACAATAATGAAGATAGTATTGATTTGTTAAGAATAAGAAATATATAAAAATGAAGATCGAACGTTTCGTAATTGTCTACTCTTTGTTTGTTGTTTGTTCAGCACAAAGCTGAATCGTCCTGTCTTTGTTTATTGTTTGTTCAGCACAAAGCTGAATCGTCCAGTCTTTGTTTGTTGTTTGTTCAGCACAAAGCTGAATCGTCCAGTCTTTGTTTGTTGTTTGTTCAGCACAAAGCTGAATCGTCCAGTCTTTGTTTGTTGTTTGTTCAGCACAAAGCTGAATCGTCCAGTCTTTGTTTGTCTTTGTTCAGACAAAGCTGAATCGTCCAGTCTTTGTTTGCTCTTTGTTCAACACAAAGCTGAATCGTCCAGTCTTTGTTTGTTCTTTGTTCAGCACAAAGCTGAATCGTCCAGTCTTTGTTTGTTCTTTGTTCGGCACAAAGCTGCACAGCTAGCTACCTGCTATTCTGCGCTATGTTCTCAGTAAGGATAGAGTTATAAGCCCTCAAGTTTACCGCTTAGCTCGTGGAAGAGGGGTATAGCAAATCTTGTAGCAATAATTTCAGTTTGTTTCCAGTCTGTGCTAGTATTTGTTCTTAATCGCGCTGTTAATTATTACCAATTACAAAGCTATTTGATATATTTTAAACCAAGGAAACTGTTTTTTTTTATGGATAGTGGGTAATATTTAAATTGTAAAGTTCAAAAAAAGCTACAACTTAATACATGGGTTCCCAAACGTGGGGGGGGGGGGCGCAGGAAATTGCCAGGAGGCCGTAGGAGATACACAAAATACATAATACTGTTTAGGTCCTAAGTTCGGAAGGTGGGTAAGAGGCCTTGTGCTGAGAAAACTTGAGAACCCCGAACTTAGTAAAGTATTTCTATGTTACTTTATGACACTAGGAACGGGCGCATACACAGACGGAAACAATCAATTTCACAAACTTCTTCGTGTCTGTAAAAATCATATTTCTTTTTTCTTATATCAGGAAAAATTAATTTCAAAACCCATTTAAACGTGAAGAGCAGTAATCCATCTTTATTTAAACACACGTAACATAATGTGATCTGTCATTAATTCCAGGAACTTATATCAGGAGTCTAACAAAAAGACGTATAACCTTCTCAGTGCCGACAGGAACTTGTATCATACGTTTAACAAAAAGAGTATAACCTTCTCAGTGCTGACAGAAACTTGTATCAGACGTATAACCTTCTCAGTGCTGACAGAAACTTGTATCAGACGTATAACCTTCTCAGTGCTGACAGAAACTTGTATCAGACGTATAACCTTCTCAGTGCTGATAGGAACTTGTATCAGGCGCATAACAGAAAGACACGTAATCTTCTCAGTGCTGACAGAAACTTGTATCGGACGTATAACCTTCTCAGTGCTGACAGGAACCTGTATCAGACGTATAACAGAAAGAAGTATAACCTTTTCAGTGCTGACAGAAACTTGTATCGGACGTATAACCTTCTCAATGCTGACAGAAACCTGTATCAGACGTATAACAGAAAGACGTATAACCTTCTCAGTGCTGACAGGAACTTATATCAGACGTACAACAGAAAGACACATATTCCTGTCACAGTATTTAGAAGATTTTTACCTGAAAGTCGCCTAATACGAGAAGGTTATGGTGATTTTATTTATCTTCGTCTACGAGGTTTTTATGCAAACAAAAAATTTTAATTATCACTATAGATGATTTTGTTCATTCAACCAAAAAAGAACATAACAGACAAAAACTGTACATACACATTTGATGCGTATAGTTTCCCCCAAATGTCCCTAGGGTGTGCTGGCTTTAGAGGTGAATGAAACAAAAATACTAACAAATAAAAACCAGAACAAAATAATTACGGTAGACGTTAGTGAATCTTGAATTCATAATGAAGTTAGTAAATGATACTTGTCGTCGTTGTAATTAAGTTAAACGTGTAGACTTTTCACATGCAATTATCAGGCATATTATCAGCATATTATCAGGCATATTATCAGGCATATTCGTTCATCTCCTAACTACAAGAACAAATAAGAAACGTTTAAATCTGAGTTTATTTTTGTAAGACTTTGAAACATCTCGTGCCTTAAAAATCATTTTGATATGACAGGCATGTATATATCTGATTCTTGTGGATTTTTTGTAACTTTCTTATTTTTGTCGTAAAATCGCAACGTTTAAAACGTATATTTGATACGAAATTTTTAAACAGCCATGCGTAGCGTATCTTTTAAACAGCGTATTTTTAGTTCTGTTACAACGATATGTTTATTCTTCTTCTAAAGGTTCTTCTACGAACTTACAAAAATAATTATTCTAAATCTCATTTATTTATTTATTGATAAAGAAAGGTTGTTATCAGCTAGTGAATAACAAATGTTTCCTGTCATCTTTGCATGATTGTCAAAATTAGTTGCATGGAATTTCCATCATTTCCTTACGACAATTTGACTTCAGTCATTTTCCTACGTTATAACTATATATATATACGACAAAACACTTAGTGTCCATAAAAGATTGGTTGGTACAATAAAACACTTAGTGTCCATAAAAGATGGGTTGGTACAATAAAACACTTAGTGTCCATAAAAGATTGATGGTACAACAAAACACTTAGTGTCCATAAAAGATTAATTGGTACAACAAAACACTTAGTGTCCATAAAAGATTGGAATGGTACAATAAAACACTTAGTGTCCATAAAAGATTGGATTGGTACAATAAAACACTTAGTGTCCATAAAAGATTGGTTGGTACAATAAAACACTTAGTGTCCATAAAAGATTGAATGGTACAATAAAGCACTTAGTGTCCATAAAAGATTGGTTTGAAACTAAAATGAATTATCTCCTCTTTTTGATGTTTCATGCAGAGAAAACCATTTTTTCACTTTACGTCATATACCCCCTAAAATAAAGTTTGAATTCGGTTAATCACCAAAAGGATTTCCAAAAGTCCTTGAGGAGTCGACATCAAACAAAAGAAATAATGAGGGACGATTTTAAATATCATACGCATACCAAGAAAAAGAAAAAAATTGAACAATAGGGAAGAGAAAACGGATCCGAACTAATTAACACATACGGTTAACACATTAGTAAGTTCGTAACTAATCTATATCATCTTGCTTAGATGGTGTTTGAAAAAACTGTAATTTGTTACACGAGTGATGGCGCTGATGTTTCTTTTTTGAAAAGAAATTAAAGTAACAAGATATCAGTTCCCGGCAAGCCTTTCGATATATTGTTTTTATTTATCTAAAAATATGTCGTGATAATATTGTAAGAGCTGAAAAATCATGGAAACGTTTTAAGCATTGTAGAAAGTTTGCAGTATTGTTCTAACGGTTTAACTGTTGTAAAATATCCATGTTAGTGTTTCAAGAGCTACAAAAAGTTCTTTGTAAATGTTTTAATTTCGCTGTAACGATTTGAAAGTTGTAAAACTCTGCTGTAATATTTAACGAGTTTTACAATGTTCGTCATAGTGTTTTAAGGGGTTCAAAATGTTCATGTTCAAGAATTGTAAAATGTTCATGGTAGATTTAGTTGTTGTAAAATGGTCATGGAACACTTTATTGTTGTAAAATGGTCACGGTACGTTTAATTGTTGTAAAATGTTCATGGTACGTTTAATTGTTGTAAAATGGTCATGGAACACTTTATTGTTGTAAAATGTTCATGGTACATTTAGTTGTTGTAAAATGGTCATGGAACACTTTATTGTTGTAAAATGGTCACGGTGCGTTTAATTGTTGTAAAATGGTCATGGAACACTTAATTGTTGTAAAATGTTCATGGTACATTTATTGTTGTAAAATGTTCATGGTACATTTAGTTGTTGTAAAATGGTCATGGAACACTTAATTGTTGTAAAATGTTCATGGTACATTTAATTGTTGTAAAATGTTCGTGGTACATTTAATTGTTGTAAAATATTCATGGTACACTTAATTGTAAAATGGTCATGGCACATTTAATTGTTATAATATATTCATGGTACATTTAGTTGTTGTAAAAAAGGTCATGGAATATTTAGTTGTTGTAAAATGTTTATGGTAGTGGTTTAGGGGTTGTGTAGTTTTAAAAGGTAATTATATTAAGGGTTGTAACATAACATAGATGATTTGTTTGGTTTGTCGAATTTATCTGCGCTAACCGTAACTACTTTAGCAGTGAGAGACTAGAGGAAAGGCAATTATTCATCACCACCCACCGCCAACTCTTTTACAAATGAATAGTGGGAATAACCATCACATTATAGCAGCCCCAGGGGTGTAAGGTCAAGCATATTTGATGGGCCAGGGATTCGAACCCGGGACTCGTGAATTGCAAGCCGAGTGCACTTACCACCTGGCCATGACAAGCAACATAAGGTCACATATTCTAGTAACATTATTTCCAAGGTTCCAGCACTTGTCAACCAAGTTTGTTGGTTAGCATTGATTTTTTTTACTAACATTTTTTACTCAAAACAGGAATGCAATTAATGTTCATATTCGCAGCTTGAACAACGAGATCTCCATCCACTAATAAACCAACAAAAACTCGACTTTCTTAAAGATAAATATTAGTCTGGAGAAGTTCTTTCTAAAGGAAACTTTCCGTATCTTTCTTGTGCAATACAGTTGCAAAACAAATGTTGCTTTTATTTTTGTCAAGCTGAAACAGATCCCTATGATCCCTACAGTTAGTTAGTAGTTTGTGTAACCACCTTTTCAAAGAGCAAGAGGGTCTGATTTACGAATTTTATACACAAGTTGAATGCTGGGATAACTTAATAGTGACGTTATTAATTAAAGTAGACAACGTGTATCTCTTATCGAAAAAAAAAACTGCTTAAATAATATCAATAGTAATAATTATACCTAGACGTCATACGCCGAATAAATGAATGAAAATAGTTAATGAATTTTTTGACTTGCAAAAGATAAAAACAAAACGGAAAAAAAAGAAACACGGTAACGTCTTAGAGTTTCTTGTCGAGAAATGAATTCAGTTTTTGACTTATATCTTCACAGAGATTGGCACATTAGTAGACCTGTACTTACTTATTTTACTGTTGTATATCAGGTTACTTTGAATGATAGAACAGTCAGAAAATGTTGGTATTTCAACCTTTTATTTCAATCATTAAAAATCCAGCTTTTAAATGTTGAACAATACTAAATAAATCCAACAAAAAATGTGACGTTTGAAAGCAACTAAAACAGAGTAATTAACAATGTATTTTTGACCACTTATTAAACTAATAAGCTTACATTCTCTCTGTACCACGAAGAAAGACACGTTTTCCGTCATTGTGTTTTGGTTTTGTTTTCTTTTAAAGAGTGAAAGCTCACTGTATCATTTTCCTGAAGGGGGTCACCATCTGTTTTAACCACTCGCACCACTATACAGTAGTGCGTTGTCTGTCAGTCAGTCAGTAGACATTAACATGACGTCACATAAGGGACGCTTGACGTTGCAGTTTGTACTGTCGTGACATAAGTAAAACGTGCGCATGCCATGAATCACGAGAAGAATTATGCACTCTGTTGGACACAACACAACATGACATATGAACAACTTGAAAAGCAAGAAATAAACACACTTTCAGGGACCCTGAACATCTATTGTTATTATAATAAGGTACACGTGGGTTGGACTTCGTACTAAGATCCGTAAAAATACTTTTTATTAAATGTTCGTTTTAGGTTTTTAAAATACTTTGTACTTTGTCACTCGTATATAAATCAACCCCCACCCCTCCCTCACACACAAAAACATATTGTCACCAGCATGAAAGATATGGTAGAATCACACACACGCACAAAAAGAAAAAATCTGACGCCCACTCTACACTGGTCAACTTTGTGTCTCGCCGGTCAACAAAAGGTTTTAAGTTCATCGACAATGATTGTTTGTTTCTTGTTATTAAGCACAAAGCTACACAATGGGATATTTGTGCTGTGCCTACCGCGAGTATCGAAACCCGATTTTTAGGCATCAAAAATTGAAATTTAGAAAATATTTTTAAAACGTGTAGTTTGTATTGGCTGCGTGCTTGTATACGTCATCAGCAGTGTCACATGGTTTCCTCAGAAAACTGCTGGCTGTTATCATTCAATAGCATGACACGGTTAACGAGCTAAAGGCACTAGAGCGATGGGGGTATAACTGCTTTCATCCCGAGTAATAACTAGGCTTATCATAACATTTCAAGCTCGTGAACAAAGCACTAGATCTAAGCCTCGTCAAACCTCCCAAAGTCTGTCGTATTTTTAGAAAGTTTTGATTAGCAGGACCCTAACGATACATCTTAGCAACGCTTTGGACCAGTCCGTTTTCCTAAAGATTATAAGTTTTTAATTCCAGAGAAACTGACTGTTACGCTAGTGTAAATATTCGATAAATTTCAGACTTTTTTTTTAAAGTGCAAAACAACAACAACATAAAATGAAGAAAGAAGAAAAAATTAATATTTTTAAAGGCAAAAAGAAAAACCCATTCACTACACATATTTTTAAACAGTATTAGCATTCATCCCACTGATTTCACCTAAACGTCTAAATCATTTCTTATATTTAACAATACCTCCGATCCTGCTTAATAAATCGTTTTATTTGTTTATTACTTATGTCTGTGGCTCAGCGGTAAGTCTTATGGCTTATAACGCTAAAAAATCGGGTTTCGATACTCGCGATGGGCAGAACGCAGATAGCCCGTTGCTATAGCTTTTCGCTTAAAAACAAACTTAAATTTCACTCAGCACAAAATTTGTCGTGGGCGATTCGTCATTGGTCGAATTTGATATCACTGCTACTTAATTAAACAAGCGCTACTACATAAAGATATACCTTCCAAACTTTGTTTTATTCACTCGTGAATTTTATTGTTTCTAAGGACGAGAAGAAAAGGAATTTTAGATAAAGATTAAAAAAGCATGTCACGTTGGTCTTAAATCTATATTTCTGTGGAGACAGTTTGGAGATTTCTAAACTTAACAAACAAACCAAAAACACGCTTGCTGGAAATCTCAGAGCAAGTCAGACCCCCCCAGACAAATGTAATAAGAAAGAACCTTGAAACTTTCATTGACAGAATTACTACTGTTTCTCAACTTCGATTGCATACGAAGTATTTGTACTCTTAGCGATTAATGTGTCGGGCTGCTGATCGAAAGGTCCAACATTCGCGCTGTAATGGCGCTTAACACGCTCCGTACTTTCGGTTGTGAATTAAAAACAAAACAAAAAGACATTCCTATATTTGGTTCAAAACCAGAAAAAAATCCTTCTGGCAGTGGTCAGTTGTTCAAAATAATGGTCAGCTACAGCTGAACCCTAGGTATCTTTGACCTGACTCTTTAACTCAGGTGCCTTTCATAAATGTAAGTTTTGTAATCACTTGATATAAAGTTAAGAATTATTTACATGGGTCAAGTGTGGCCTATTGGTGAACGTGCCGATACGATAATGCCACAAACTATAGTTTGGGGTCATGGATGCTCTGTAAAAATGACAATTAAATCCTACTATTAAGTCAGACAAGAGAAGCCGAAGTGTTGGCGGTGGGTGCCGTTGACTAGCTATCTTCCCCTGTATTTTATCAGTAGGAAGTTAATGATAGTTATATGCAGTGTACCCTTGTGTAGCTTTGCACGAAAATTCTAAAATAAACAAACGTAAAGAATCTGTTAGAATAAATTAGCTATGTAAATGTGTATAATATCTTTATCAAGCACATTTCCACTTTATCTTTCTATTTGTTCATGGTAGTCAAGTTTTCTAATGCAGTTCCTTATTAGCACATCAGTAGTTATATGGTTAACCCTGTCTCTCAGGCACTACGAAGAAATACAATGGTGCACTGAGATTAGGCCAGTTTCGCGCAAAGCTACACGAGAGCTATCTACGCTAGCCGTCCGTAATTTAGCAGTATAAGACTAGAGGGAAGGCAGCTAGTCACCACCACCCACCGCCAAC
>NW_013676486.1:11267-16080 GCF_000517525.1 Limulus polyphemus
GTTGGCGGTGGGTGGTGGTGACTAGCTGCCTTCCCTCTAGTCTTATACTGCTAAATTACGGACGGCTAGCGTAGATAGCTCTCGTGTAGCTTTGCACGAAATTCAAAACAAACAAACAAATAAACCAATAGAACATTTGTTGAAACAGAGTGTTACTGCTCTTGTATCTTTAATTAAGTGGAATACGTTTAGACAACACAAAGCAATGACTGACCATTAACCTCATAATGTGTAACGAAATGAAATTTGGAGCAGATTTACGCTTAAAAATATGTATCGCAAAAGTGGCGTTAAACTTGATCAAACCGTATTTGTTTACTAATCAAGCAACGTATTACTCCATTTATTTATTTTGACCAAATAGATCTTAGTGTACCGGACTGTGGATTCGAGAATCCACGGTTCGCTTCCCGTTGCCGCAAAAAAAAAAAATCGCAATCCGCACTTCGGAACGGTAGATGTGTTATAAGAGCGACAGTCAAATCTCACTGCTTGATTAAAAAAGACAATGAGATTGCGGTGGGTTTTGTTCAGTAGCTACCTTCCATCTAGTCTACATTGTTAAACTTTGCGTGAATATCGGAAACAAAACAAATACAACACCCACATCGTTCATACGGAAAAAAAAAACAACAACATAAATTCGCGTCCGTAAAGTTTTAACATCCCTTAAACTCTAATTTAAAACACTTATAATTTAATACAAAACACAGAGTTTTAAAAAAAAATCAAATTATAAACCAAAAACGTGTAGTCGTATCACTTACCATTTTCCTGTGGACGCTGTTTTTATATTTTTTTAAAGTGCTTGAAATGTTTCTTTTTACGAACCCGAGAAGCTGTCGTTTCCCTCACGCGAATGTTAAGACTATGAAGTTCAACTATCAAGACATCTACTTAAAAAACACACAAAAAAACAACAACAACATTTCCAGCCACATCGTCTGTTTTCTTGCTCTCAGCTGTCGGCCAAAACAGAAACCGTAACGTACGGCAGTACGGTTTGGAGAGGTTATGTCATACTCTTATGTGTGTTCCTATCGCGACTGTATGTGAACGCACGCGCTCACGTGATGCATTTAACATTTTCCTCTAGTTCTCGCACTGCTCGTGAGCGTAACATTTGTTAAGGTTCTGGCGCGAAATACAGCTAAATTACGATCCCGAGAGCACAACTTAGGCAGGCCATCTACCGGCAGTTTTTGAAGGAGAGTGGTCAGAAAAATGAAAATTTACGCTCGTTTCCGTAACCTTGGCGGTAACTCTATACTGAAATGTAACAAAACTAGGTTTGAAATATGACCCGTGGGATTTTAACTTCAACTTGGCCACACGAGTACGTGTCTCAACACGTGGTTTTCTTCCTTTACAGTTGACATTTCCTGCCAATCTCTTAAAGTACGTGAACCGTTTTTATGTTGTTGTTTTTGTATACCCAACAACTATCTCTACATATTTTAACATACCTGGCACCATACTGGAGTTGTTTGTTTATTATTAAGCACAAAATTAGACAAGGGTTTTCTGTGTTCTGCCCACCACGGGTATCGAAAGCTGGTTTCTAGTGTTGTAAGTCCGAAGACATACCGCTATGCCTCACTGGGGGACTCGGAGTTAGGAATAATTGGAGAAAATTCATTAATATGATTTAAATAGTTTTGTTTTAATCCCTCCTAGCGGAGAAACATCAAAACATAGGAATCTTCCTGAGTTTATCTTAAGCCAGAGATATTGATAAGTGTACAAATTTGTATAATTTCGGGTTACAATATAGTTTTGCTTTTGATCATTTGAAAACCATAGACTAGAGGCAACTAGCCAATATCACTCACCGCCAACTGTTGGGTTGCTCTAATCGAATAATGAGATTTAACTGTCACTCTTATAACGCATCTACAACCCAAAAGTAAAGAGGGTAATTCCTTAATTTGGAAGCTATAGACTAGAGGAAAGACAGCTCGCCAACACCGCTCACCGCCAACTGTGAGGCGATTCTAATCGAATAATGGGATTTGACTTTCACCCTTATAACGCACCTACGACCCCAAAGTGAGAAGGGAAATTGTTGTTTTTTTCGGTAACAGAGATCTAACCAAAGGAACCTAAGATCAGGCACTTTAACCAATTAGCCCACTGTTTACATGTGTATAATTATAGTTGTATCTACACAACACTAGGTAGTAATATTCTTAATAAAGGCGATCTTATTGCAAGCGCGGATGTGATTAGCGTGCTCAGATTGTGTATTCGAGGCTCATGGTTCATGCGCTGTTGCTAAAAAAGATGCTCCTCCCCTTGGGCCGAGAGTGTCAAATAAAAGTGACGGCCAGATCCCACTGTTTCGTCGGATAAGAGTAACCAAGATTTGGTGGCGGGTGCTGTAGATGGTTACCTGTTTTCTCTCAAGTCTATCAGTTAAAATTTAGAGCAGGTAGCGCTCGTGTAGCTTCACAAGGAGATTCTAAGAAAACCAAGAAAAAAATTGTCACGAGTTATATTTTTTAATCATGTCCATATGATAAATATTAAAAATGAATTTTAACGGCACCTAAAAGGTTCTTAATGAACAACGAAACTAATACATATTGTGACTTTGAAAAATCTCTCCTGCTGTTAGAAAAAAATACAAACACAAAAAAACTCATAGTTGATGATAAAGTGTTGTTATATTACACCTAAGCCCTGGTACCGAGATTATAAAAAGTGTGAATACTCTCTTAGCCAGGCTGAGGTAAGAAAGGGGCGGGGAGATGAAAGATGTTGTTCCCAACTTTTTTCGCGGAGAGTAATGGCGATGTCCATGTTAGTTTAAGAAACATTGGAAGTCATTTTCTGATGTCAATTCAGCAGCTGTCCTTATGTAAATTAGTGCATCTCATTAATCGACTTACATTGGCAGTCATTTATCGCTGAGTTGCACTGTTGAGTTTGATTTTTATTATCGAATGACGGGCGCATAATATCCTTCTTTTTCTGCCCTCTTGTGCAGAATAATAAGTTCATTATTAAACAACGTAATAAGTGTGTTCATTCCTCATTAACGGTAACTGGACAGGATTTATTTTAAGCTAACGATAACGAAAGATAGCTACAACTTCTCCACAGATTTTCCTCAAATTGTGTTTAGCACGAGATGTGCAGGTGGCGTACTCAAACGTTATCGTCATCAAATTGTAAGTACTAATTTATAATATAATGTAATTTATAATAATATTTATAATATAACGTACTTTATAATAATAATATTTATAATATAATGTAATTTATAATAATATTTATAATGTAATTTATAATAATATGTATAATATAATGTAATTTATAATAATATGTATAATATAATGTAATTTATAATAATATTTAGACTATTGGAACTAAGACTTCTGAGAAGATTTGGTTTGTAACGTGTGATGTAGAATGGACGTAGTCGAATGTTATCATCATCAGGTTGAAAGATTAACTATCAGGATTTGTTCTGTTATTAGTCACAAAGCTACACAATGAGCTATCTGTTGTTCTGTTCTGTTATTAGTCACACAGCTACACAATGAGCTATCTGTTGTTCTGTTCTGTTATTAGTCACAAAGCTACACAATGAGCTATCTGTTGTTCTGTTCTGTTATTAGTCACACAGCTACACAATGAGCTATCTGTTGTTCTGTTCTGTTATTAGTCACAAAGCTACACAATGAGCTATCTGTTGTTCTGTTCTGTTATTAGTCACAAAGCTACACAATGAGCTATCTGTTGTTCTGTTCTGTTATTAGTCACACAGCTACACAATGAGCTATCTGTTGTTCTGTTCTGTAATTAGTCACAAAGGTACACAATGAGCTATCTGTTGTTCTGTTCTGTAATTAGTCACAAAGGTACACAATGAGCTATCTGTTGTTCTGTTATCAGGCACAAAGGTACACAATGGACTATCTGTTGTTCTGTTATTAAGCACAAAGCTACAAAATGAGCTATCTGTGCTATACCCACCGCGAGTATCGAAACCTGATTTGTAGCTTATAAGCGTCCAGAGTTACCGTCGAAACTCTGAGGGGCAATTATAAGGAACATTTAGGCTTGTGAGGAGAGAGGGTGAAGCCTCGGGAAGCAAGATGGCTGGATTAGTAACTCATTTTGTTACTCCGCAAAACAGACTTTTGTTAAAATTAAATGTTATTAAAAACAAACATCAAATGTATATTTTTTAGAGCAGTCTTTGAATATTAAAGTAAACAACAGTACAAAACAGTATTTTCTTTAATACTCATATTCTGCTGTAGTATAGAGGGACAAGTTTTATATAGTGTTTTATTAACTGGTTTTGTGACTCTTCCAACTTACGCGTAACGGTGTGAACTGGGCTACTACAGTCGTCGCTCCTGTCTGTCTGCAGTCACGTAAATCAATAATTAATGATATTTCAATAACAAATATATGCCTATAGGTGGGTCAGACAAAGAAAAAAGATTTGTGGAATGTTGAACATAGAGACGATCCTGAAAGCGGTGGTACGTTCTGGAATACCTTTGAAGACTTTTGAGAAAGGTGAATCTCATAGAAAATATTACAGTCAAATAATGTAACATACCGAAAATATTACAGGAAAATAATGTGTGATACCGAAAATATTACAGTAAAATGATGTGACACACAGAAAATATTACAGTAAAATAATGTGACATACCGAAAATATTACAGTAAAACAATGTGACATACAGAAAATATTACAGTAAAATAATGTGACATACAGAAAATATTACAGTAAAATAATGTGACATACAGAAAATATTACAGTAAAATAATGTGACATACCGAAAAATAT
>NW_013676487.1:0-716 GCF_000517525.1 Limulus polyphemus
TACCACGGTAAGCTCATATTAACTACATTCTTCGATAGTACCACGGTAAGTTCATATTAACTACATTCTTCGATAGTACCACGGTAAGTTCATATTAACTACATTCCTCGATAGCAGCAAGGTTAGTTCATATTAACTACATTCCTCGATAGCACCAAGGTTAGTTCATATTAACTACATCCCTCGATAGCACCACGGTAAGTTCATATTAATTAAATTTCTAGATGGAACCACGATAAGTTAACGTTCACTACATTCTTAGATAGCGCCACGTCCTTACACACACAAAAAAGAAACGTTATTAAATTTTCCGTCTTCCGGTGGGACAGCGGTAAGTATTCAGATTGAAAAAGCTAAAATCAGGGGTTCGATTCCCCTCGGTTGACACACCAGATAGTCTGATGTGGCTTTGCTATAAGAAAACACACATATATATAAAATTTTATGTAACACAACATACACACAATGTGTGTGTGTGTGAGGGGGGGGGAAGGACACACAAACGTCTTATAAAGTTATGTTACGACAGCGGAAGTCACGCGACCCTGGGAGCATGCGCGCTGAAGTTTTTTAGAAGGATCATGAAGGCCCGAGTGCATTCGAGACGCCCTCTGTTTAATATATAAGCCTGGCGAGAAAAACCAGCGCGATTGGAAGATAGATTGAAGAGACAGATAATTAAGTCAAGCGAACAGTAGGCACCGTAAGTAAAGTGT
>NW_013676487.1:1363-3556 GCF_000517525.1 Limulus polyphemus
GACTTGTATCGCTGAAGTTCCTCGGAAAGAATTTATACCGGAAATTAACAAACGAGCAGATACGTAACAGTTATATATCTCAGAGAGTGCGCATGCGAATGCAATGAAAAAAAAGGCCGACATTGTTGCAACAATACATAAA
This sequence comes from Limulus polyphemus, assembly GCF_000517525.1. NCBI lineage: Eukaryota > Metazoa > Arthropoda > Merostomata > Xiphosura > Limulidae > Limulus > Limulus polyphemus. Next base: position 1,506 of record NW_013676487.1, read on the forward strand.
CTCAGATGAAATTTCTACTCCAACAGCCACCATAGCGCTGACACGAAGAGCCGATTTTGAGTTATACCTACTTCCTACAAAGTCACCCTGACAACTGCACAGTGTATACCATGTTTGCAGTATATACATATTGAGTTCTTAAAGCTTATATAAAACCTTAGGTAAGGTAATAAAAAATACTGTAATAATATGTTATGTTATAAATAAATAGTGTGAAAGTTTAGATTTTTACCTTATTTATCATAGTGTTGCGTCAGCGAGGTCACGTGACTGGTATCACGCCACTTCTCTCGAACCTTCGTGAATGCCCTAGCATTTACTAGATCGGGGGTAGGCTGGTATATATAAGATGATCACAACGTGACGGGACAACAGTGTAGTAGTGACTAATTGAACTGCAGTCAGAGAGTATTGTTGAGGTTGAGACGTTCTAGCGTTTGTTATAGAGCGACTGTTGAAATTAAGTGTATCGGTAAAGTTGTATTCGGAAAGAATAAACCAGTTTTATTAAGAAAGGACTTGTGTCGCTAAAGATTCGTCGGAACGAAGTTACAGAAAATTAATTAACAACTGGAGGCGTAACAATAGCATCTACTCCCTCATTATATTTAAGTTCATAACCCAGACAAAGGAAGGGTATCTCAGTTTCTTATAACATATTGTTACGTCACCGTTTGTTAATTAACTTTCCGTAACTTCGTTCCGACGAAACTTTAGCGACACAAGTCCTTACTTAATAAAACTGGTTTATTCTTTCTGAATATAATTTCACGATACACTTGATTTCAACATTCGCGCTAAAACAAACGCTATAACGAACTTCAACAATACGTCTCTCTCTAACTGCAGTTCAATTACTCATTACCTACACACACGTTATTGTCACGTCACGCCGTGACCATCTTATATATACTAGACCATCCCCCCAATATAGTAAATGCTAGAGCACTCCCGAAGGAAGGGGATAGTTCTAGAAAGCAGGTGGCGTGACAATAGTCACGTGATCTCGCTGACGCAACAATATTTTGTTTTTTGGATTGAACTAAGGATGGCCGGAAATAGTTACACGAAAAAAGTCACAATTTTTAAAACCCAAATACAATGTAAAATAATACAACAAAAAAACATGTTATAGTTATTTATTTATTTATTTATTAGTTATTATTAGTCATTTTAGTTATTATATAAAAAGTACATGACATACACATTAATAACACAATTTATATAACTGTTGTACAAGGAGATATACAAGTAAATAAGGAACAAGGCTAATCGCCTGGCCTACCATTACCTGAAGAATATGGCTTTACATATGACATGAGGAACGTGGTGCCTAACGTGACCTCACTTGAGATCAGTTCGGATTACGATCCTGGATGGATCTTCTCACATTTCGTGCATTATATATTGACTTTACTAACACATCATCTAATCTAAGAATTTCTTCATTAAGATTCATGGTGTCATACTTTTTCATCAAACACTCTACAAACATCTGTTAACTTGACAAGTGTATTTATATATAATACAGAGTCAAGTGCACTTTTCAGGCATATACGAGATCAATCATCACCTGAATGAATGGAGTAATTCAATAATTTAACTTCTGTGAACTTAAAAATTATAAACATAAACTTTAAAATTGTAACTTTTCCCCCTACATTCGAACTGAGGACGTGATTTATAAAAAATAAATATACACTGAGCAGATGCTTTTGCTAGATCATTCTAAAATAATGAACAAAAATATATCTCTGAAATACCATTCTAAAATTTAGAAATAATGAACACAAATAAACCGAAGTGAGCGGTTTTACTTTACGTGATGTTCATTATTTAAATTATTTGTCATTAGACTTTACGTGATGTTCATTATTTAAATTATTTCTCATTAGACTTTACGTGATGTTCATTTAAATTATTTGTCATTAGACTTTACGTGATGTTCATTATTGAAATAAAGTCTAATGACAAATAAAAATGAACATCACGTAAAGTCTAATGACAAATAATGTAAATAATGAACATCACGAAAATTATTTGTCATTAGA
>NW_013676487.1:4535-8658 GCF_000517525.1 Limulus polyphemus
AGAGACGTATTGTTGAACTAGAGCGCGTGAGACGTGAACTATAGTTTGTTATAGCGCGACTGTTGAAAATAAGTAAAGTTGTATTCGGAAAGAATAAACCAGTTTTATTAAGTAAGGACTTGTGTCGCTAAAGTTTCGTCGGAACGAAGTTACGGAAAATCAATTAACAAACGGAGACGTAACAATATTATTTATATGAGTATATATTTAAGCATTTATACTTGTATTATGATTTATTTCGCTCATATTTTGTATTTTGTTATTTTAAGTTTTTTGGAATACCGAGAATTGTTTAATTGACGACCTTATCTTCTACACTAAGCTAAATACTTATAATTATTATTCATTTAAATAGGAGAGTTGGTAATGTGTATATAATTTCATTTCAGACTAAACATTGTTCATATAGGAACTTATAAACTATGTAACGTTCCGTTAGTATTGAAATTTGTAATAAGTTTCCATTTCCAAAATATCAGTTATTTGCTGCTAATATATCTAAACGATTTACATTATCATTTCGAAAACTGAATTACCCGCAGAGCACAGGTAACCCACTGTAGAGATTTGAGCTTGATAACAAACAAGAAAAAAGTTTAGAAAAAAATGGAAAATTATATATAAACTCTTAGAAACATCGATTAGCTCTGGATTTTCTTGAACAATGTAAAATTAATAAGATAATACCTAAATTTGTCAATTGTAAGGTGTGTATGCTTCAGTTTCATTATTCAAGGCAATATTTGCAGTTTATAAAATAATTATAAAATTTGAAACCCATAAACGACAACTAAAAGATTGTGAAAAGAATAAATTAATAAGCTATATAATGTCCATTTACTTACATTGGAGAAGCACATAAAATAATAAATTTATTTAGCGATGTAGGAAAGCTAATTTATATAAAAAAACATATAAGGTAACTTTTAATCTTTCTTCTTATATTTTAAGTTTGTTCGTTCGTAAATGAAAATTTTTAAAAAATTTACAAATCCAACAAAAAGACTCGAATTAGAGAATTATTTACAAGTTGTGAATAAACTAGTGCGCTGGACAGTGAGTCACCCAACTCAGCGGGTGAATTGGGATTTTGAAAGAGGTGGAGCTCCCAAGGTTCGCGCTAAACATCGGGGTTCGATATAGGTGATGGGCAGAGCACAGGTAGTCCATTGTGAAGCTTTGTGTTTAACAACAACCAAACATCCTAAGATTTCTAAAGATGGTTTTCCAGTTAGACAGTCTTGTTGGTACTAAGGTCCACTGTGTTAGTTTTCATATAGTCGTTCTTCTATATTAACATTACCTTAGACGAAATTTACAGATTTATGCAGAGAACTTTTCTATCAACGAATAGTGGGATTGACTGTAACATTATAACGCCTTCACGGCTGAAAGGGCAAGCATGTTTAGTTGGACGGGGATGCGAACTCGCAACCCTCAGATTGCGAGTCAAGCGCCATAACCACGTGGCCATGTCGGGCCACCCCCAAGCAATCCCAGTTTCAATTCAATATTACAGCAGTTCTTTCTCTAATACAATGAAAAACTCGATGAATGCACGTCTTCTTTTAGAGCAATATATTACAGAAAATATATTGATGATACTTTCATTCTTTTGAAAGATGCTGAACACGTGAAGAGTTTTTTTTTTCAATTATCTCAACAATAAATATATTAATATTAATTTACACTTCAACATCAAGAAGATTATCAAATTCCAAATGGTATATTTGAATGGGAACTATTTCATAAAAAAATATATAATTTTATATTTTAATTTTGAAGGTTTTATACGAGTTTCTTCTTAAAAATTAATGATTCATCGATCTTACAAAATAACCAGCATATATGATTGCTTTAGCATAAATAACAAATATAAAAGGTTCTTCACTAAAAATACTCTTCCAATGTGTACTACAGACCATCATCTGTCAACTTTGTTTCGGTTCCAGGGTCTAGCTTGTTGTCTCCTTAAGCTGTCGCTGACTACTAAAACGTCAATTTTTGTGAAATCCTACGGACCAGCAAGATGTTTAAGGAATTGTTACAGACCGTGTTATTCGTGATGATTTAAATAGTAAACACCCAAAATTCGAACGCTAATAAGCAGAAAACCATACGGAAACAGAGAAGTAATTTTAATGGGAAATCAAGTACGTAAATTGTACCATCGACCTTACCCGCAGCTTGAATATGATGTGTCTTTAAACGTGAATGTGGATGGACACGATATCTGATATCTACATTCAAAATTTCAACGTTGTGTGTATTATAAGTTACAATGAATATAGTAATTAGAACAAAAAACGTGCAAATTTGAGGCCAACGCCATTACAGCAATGAAAATCATGCTCTGAACCAGGGGGTTCCCAACCTATCTTAGCACAATACCTCGCCCCCAAGTTGTAATTACTTCGAAGTAGATATCAGGAAAAGTTTGAGGAAAAATTTGTGTCGCTACAAAGAAAAGTGGTTTAAAAAATTTCTGTCTTGTAACTACAAGGAAAAGTGGTTGAAACGATTTCTATCCCTTATAACTACAAGGAGAAATGGTTGGAAAACTTTCTGTCCCTTGTACCTGTGTTTCGAAAGATTTCTGTCTGTTGTAACTACAAGGAAAAGTGGGTGGAAATATCTATGTCTCTTGTAATTACGAGGAAAAGTGGTTGGAAAGATTCCTGTTTCTTGGAAAAGTGGTTGGTAATATTTCTGTCTGTTGTAACTACGAGGAAAAGTGGTTGGAAAGATTTCTGTCCCTTGTAACTACAAGGTAAGGTGGTTGGAATGATTTCTGTCTGTTGTAACTACAAGGAAAAGTAGTTGGGAAGAGTTCTATTTCTTGTAACTACAAAGAAAGGTGGTTGGAAAGATTTCTGTCTCTTGTAACTACGAGGAAAAGTTGTTGGAAAGATTTATGTCTCTTGTATCTACAAGGGAAAGCAGTTGGAAATATTTTTATCTCTTGTAACTACAAGGAAAAGCGGTTTTTTAAGATTAAAAATCTTAACTCTGGTAACTACAAGAAAAGGTGATTAGAAACATTTTTATCCCTTGTTACTACAAGAAAAGGTAGTTGGAAAGATTTCTATTTTTTGTAACTACAAGGAGAAGTAGTTTGAAAATATTTTGTCTGTTGTAACTACAAGAAGAAATAGTTGGAAACTTTCTTGTCTCTTGTAACTACAAGGAAAAGTGGTTGGAAAGATTTCTGTCTTTTGTAACTACAAGGTTATCTTCAATAACTTTCAGTTGAAAGTTTTGATGAAAGGCTAGTAGTTGTTTAATTAGAAAGTATTGATGGAAGACTAGTAGTTGTGTAATTAGAAAGTATTGATGGAAGACAAGTAGTTGTTTTATTAGGAAGTATTGATGGAAGACTAGTAGTTGTTTTATTAGAAATTGTTGAGTATTGATGGATGACTAGTAGTTGTTTTATTAGAAAGTATTGATGGAAGACTAGTAGTTGTTTTATTAGAAAGTATTGATGGAAGACTAGTAGTTGTTTTATTAGAAATTAATGATGGAAGACTAGTAGTTGTTTTATTAGAAAGTATTGATGAAAGACTAGTAGTTGTTTAATTAGAAAGTGTTGAAAGAAGACTAGTAGTTGTTTAATTAGAAAGTATTGATGAAAGACTAGTAGTTGTTTAATTAGAAAGTGTTGAAAGAAGACTAGTAGTTGTTTAATTAGAAAGTACTGATGGAAGACTAGTAGTTGTTTTATTAGAAAGTGTTGAAGGAAGAGTAGTAGTTGTTTTATTAGAAAGTATTGATGGAAGACTAGTAGTTGTTTTATTAGAAATTAATGATGGAGGACAAGTAGTTGTTTTATTAGAAAGTATTGATAGAAGACTAGTAGTTGTTTTATTAGAAACTATTGATTGATGACTAGTAGTTGTTTTATTAGAAATTATTGATGGATGACTAGTAGTTGTTTTATTAGAAAGTATTGATTGAAGACTAGCAATTGTTTTATTATAAATTAATGATGGAAGACTAGTAGTTGTTTTATTAGAAATTAATGATTGAAGACTAGTAGTTGTTTTATTAGAAAGTATTGATGGAAGACTAGTAGTTGTTTTATTAGAAACTATTGATTGATGACTAGTCGTTGTTTTATTAG
>NW_013676487.1:9402-12189 GCF_000517525.1 Limulus polyphemus
TTAGAAAGTATTGATTGAAGACTAGTAGTTGTTTTATTAGAAAGTATTGATTGAAGACTAGTAGTTGTTTTAATTAGAAAGTATTGATGAAAGACTAGTAGTTGTTTAATTAGAAAGTGTTGAAGGAAGACTAGTAGTTGTTTTATTAGAAATTATTGATGGATGACTAGTAATTGTTTTATTATAAATTAATGATGGAAGACTAGTAGTTGTTTTATTAGAAAGTATTGATTGATGACTAGTAGTTGTTTTATTAGAAAGTATTGATGGAAGACTAGCAGTTGTTTTATTAGAAAGTATTGATGGAAGACTAGTAGTTGTTTTATTAGAAAGTATTGATGGAAGACTAGTAGTTGTTTTATTAGAAAGTATTGATTGAAGACTATTAGTTGTTTTATTAGCGATATCCGACTCGGAGAGAAATGTTTAAAAATGTAATTAGTTCTACTTTATACCTAAAAACCGGGTCTCGATACCCGTTTTGGGCAGAGCACAGATAGCCCATTGTGGAGAATTGTACTGAACGTGAAACAAAAACTTTATTTCACTCACAGATTAAAACTCTTCGCAGTGGTAAATCTGTAGTCTTACGACGTTAAAAACCGGGTTTCGATATCCATGGTGGGCACAACATAGATAACTCATTGTATAGCTTAATGCTTGACAGTAACCAACCTATTTTACACTTTGTATTACGTCCGTTAACAACAGTTTAGTTCATCCATATGGTAAAAAACTGGTTAAATACTTGTTAAGAAGTGTATTTTGGTTATCCGATGTGTCTTTTACACGTGCTTTCTGAATGAATTAGACCGTGTTGATTTGTTAAGAGTCTGTAAAAAATAAAGTTAATATTGCAAAAAACAACGTTAAGACAGAAAGCAAAATATGCGTTTCTTTGCACAACGGTTCTACTGTCTGCTGCCCACAAAGTTCTATTTCTTCTAATTCTAATTCTAGTCGGCAAAAACTATTAATCCAAGGAGTTTCTAACACGATCGATATACGTATTACCAGTGAACAGCGGTACGGTAGAAAGCGGGTTTCGATACCCGTGGTTGGAAGAGTACAGATATGTGGCTTTGTGCTTAACTACAAACAAACATCCCTTTCAAATAATGTTAATTACTTTATTTATCTACTAGAACTCAATGGTAATCTTAAGGGTTTAAATGCTAAAATTCGAGGACCGAGCCCTGCAGTAGGGAAAGCGCATATGGCTCATTCTGCAGCTTTGGGATTAACAATAAACTAACTAAGAAAATATATGAAATGGCATAATATTCTGATGTGTTGCGTTTTCGATTGCGTCTTAGACAAATAACCTGATTTATACATATGAACGATTAGATGATAGAATCGTTAGGTCAGACTTACCCAAAAATGAGATATGGCGTTCACTTCAAAGGTCTTGTTGATTTCTTGCACTGTACAGTCCATAAAGGGTTTTCCTGTTACTATACCAGCATTATTGACCAATATTGTAACATTTCCGACCTCCCGCTTGACGAGGGAAGCTAGTGTACTGACACTGTGTTGATCAGATACATCACAAGTATAAGAAAAGGCCTCTCCTCCAAGTTCGCGGACTATACGTTCTGTTTCTTCGCAACTTTGACGATTAATGTCCCAAAGTACGACTTTAGCACCCAACTTACCAAACCTCAGTGCTAACAAGCGCCCGATACCATTGCCACCGCCTGTAATAAGAACTATTTCTCTACTGATATCTTTAAAACGAAATCTTTTAGGTATAAACGTCAAGAAAATGGCCTCGAGCCAGAAGTACAGCACCAGAATGATTGTTGATACAACTTTAACTACAGCAGCCGCTGTTTTTGACATATTCAGAGGTTTCTGTAACAGACACAAAGTTTCAAATTATAATTACACGAGTTTAGCCTAATATAGCCGCTGTAAACTGTCTGTATAAATTTTAGAAGTCCCTTTTTTTTTTGGTCCGACTTGTGGCTAACACAGTGAAAATAAGGTTAACTAACCCTTAGGCTTAAGCGTAGCCGATATGCTTCGTAGCTCGTGACCGGTTTCTGTGTGTCGAAAACCAGGAACCGCTGCTTAGTTATAAACGAGAATAGCACTGTCGTCCAAGGTCTTCTAGCCTGTAAAATTACTCTCTCACCACCTGTTAGATTTTTATGTGCCTTCACCTGTAGGATATTTCCGAAATCAAATGTTTTCTTTAAAGTTCCCTGGTAGGACAGCGATAGATCTATGGTCTTGCAACGCTAAAATCCGGGATTCGATTCTCCGCGGTGAACTCAGCAGATATTCCAACTTGACTTTGCTATAAAACAAACAAAAAACTTCAAAAGAAAGTTTTGTAAAAAATTATATCACATAATAATGTTTTAAAAGTATTCTTCTTAAATTGGTTTTAAACAGTTTCACTCAAGGAGCTTCCCATAGTTTCTATCTCAGATCATCGCTATCTTCATCGTTTCTTGGTTTTAAACAGTTTATTGACATACAGTTTCACTCAAGGAGCTTCCCACAGTTTCCATCTTAGATCATCACCATCTTCATCGTTTCTTGGTTTTAAACAGTTTATTGACATACAGTTTCACTCAAGGAGCTTCCCATAGTTTCTATCTTAGATCATCACCATCTTCATCGTTTCTTGGTTTTAAACAGTTTATTGACATACAGTTTCACTCAAGGAGCTTCCCATAGTTTCTATCTTAGATCATCGCCATCTTCATCGTTTCTTGACATACAGTTTCACTCAAGGAGCTTCCCATAGTTTCCATCTTAGATCATCGCCATCTT
>NW_013676487.1:12544-17906 GCF_000517525.1 Limulus polyphemus
TATAATTTGAATATGTTAGCGCACATCGATTTTCTTCATCTTTCGTTCCGCCAGCGGTAATTCATAAACTTCAGCTGAACACTTCAATACTCACTAGGATGTGCCTTACAAACCTAGAGCCCCACGTGATCCACGATAGATTAGTTATAGCCCAAAATATATGCAATAATTCAGATTGTTTAATATTGCCCTAGTACGCATATTAACCAATAAATAGCGCCATATATGATGCTAATCGTAAAACCCAAAACAGAAACTGGGAATAAAAGTATTATTTAAAATTTTTTTGGGGTGTAGGAAAGGAAAAACATCAGAAACTGAAGAGCATTTTGGATGGTTGAAAAACCTGCGTTACCCATTCCTGCATTCAACCACCTAACTTATATATGCATCCACCATGTAACTGGTTGAATGCAGGAATGGGTAACGCAGGTTTTTCAACCATCCAAAATGCTCTTCAGTTTCTGATCTTTTTCCATCCCTACATCCAAACAATTTTAGAATATTCACAACTGTTGTTACTTTCTTTCCTAAACCCTCAGTGGCTCAGCAGTAAGTTCCCCGCTAAAATCCAGGTTTCGTTTTTCTGCAGCGGACACAGCAGGTAGCCCAATGTGACTTTGTTAAAAAACAAACAAACTCAGTGAAGTGAAAGAGGTTAGTTAAAGTGGGTTTAGTTGTGTGAGACACACACGTGTTTAATGTAACATTTTTCTTTTTATTACATTTAAATTAATTATAGTATCATTATTCTTGCTCGTATTCTTTATCTGTGTTGTCCTGATTCCTACCTCTATAGCTAAGTAGTAACGTATCGTTAACTGTTACTCTCATGATTGAAACACTGATGTTCAAGAACAGCGCATGAGTAGTCGCTGGTTTTTGATTGGCTACTTATATTGATTAACATATCAAGGGAATTCATTGTTTATGCTTTGATATATATTTATCAAGCGAGAACTTGTAGCCTAAATTCAGACAATCCGAAATCAAAGCTTTCAGCATTACTCCCAAACTGGCTGGTTGTTTGGGTAATGGGGCGAAACGGCATCTGGGCACAGATTTACAAGGGGCTAGTAATTAATCTCAGCTGTTCGAAAAGTCAAACCGTGAGAGCCCTTCAGTGCGTTTTCATTGGCTACAAGACGTTGTTATATAGGGAAGATTGTCTAAGTTTTGTTTACACAGATGTTAAATTCTTCAAAGAACATTTAATCTAATACAGTAAATGAAGCAAATAACTCGTATGTTTTACTCAGTCTGTAAAACAGTCAAGTTTTTACAAACTGAGTAACAACGCGAACTCATGAGTCAAAGTTTTACAGACTGAATAACAACATGAACTCAAGAGTCAATGGTGGGGTTCATTGTTACTCAGTCTGTAATACTTTGACTCATGAGTTCGCGTTGTTACTCAGTTTGTAAAAACTTGACTGTTGGGTTCATGTTGTTACTAAGTCAATAAAACCTTGATTCCTAAGTTCGTGTTGTTATTCAGTCTATAAAACCTTGACTGTTGAATTCATGTTGTTACTAATTCAGTAAAACCTTGACTTCTTAAATCTAATTAAATCTGTTTCATACTCTAGGATTTTCATTTTTTAATCCAAATCATCCAGATTATGTTCCACAATATATTTTCTAAGAAAACATCCAAGAGCTTCAAGCTTAGGTAAATAACAGAATCTCGTTGAAAGCAAATGAAACCCATGTTATACAGTGAGGGATGATAACAGAAATTGAGGATTTGATGCTGTTGAAGAAAAACCATATATTATGGTTATTCAAGTTCAATGCTGATAGTAATGGCAGACGTTTCGTACACAGCTCATAAAATTAAAAAAATATCCATTGCATTACCCTTTAAAACCTTCACATACAAATACAGCTTTTACATAACTATTACCTTATGTAGTCCTAAAATCCAAACTAAGTTGTGTAAATTGTGTGTAAGTTTGAGGGGCTTTTGTAAGGGTAAAACATTTCTGGAGAAACTGTATTTCAGTTAGTGGCATGTCTGTGGTGATACTTCACAAGAAGGACTGACGTGGCCAAGTGTAAAGATGATTTTGAAGGACAGGTAGATGTACTAATACCAGAACAGTTCATGATCACGTGCTCAACTGACACATCATTGTTCCTAAAAGACATGGACAAGATGAACAAACTGGCAGAATAGTATATGGAAACACATAGAGGGAGACTAATTGGCAAGTCCAACAATAACCAGTTAAAGTCGAAATGAGGGGTGGCTGATTAGAAGCAGGATGCCACCAAAAGTGACAACAGGTTAACAGATAAAATAGGGAAGAAATGCTATGCTTGCTATAAAATGCGGCACATTGCAAATGAGTGCAAGTGTGTCACCAACAAGCAGCTACAGATATTTCAACATAAAGCAGCTAGAGCTACCTACAGAGATAGTCCTGGCAAGAAACAAGAGGAGATTGATTGTCACCATTGATTCTGCTGCCAGAAGAAACACAGAATAGAGAACATTCACCAGCTTCACCACATGAAGAAAGTGCTATCACAAGGATTAAACAGTGCACGATTGATGGTCAGTTGGGTCAACATGCCAGTGGTGATTGGAACATGTGACAAACATCGGAAAGTGCCAACAAACCACAACATACCGGTAGATGAAGCCTGTGTTGGGGTCAAGAGAGTAAAGTTCCTACGAGACACTAGGTGCAGCAGTGAGAACCAGTTTAGTATCTGATGACCAGATGATGGCAGGGTACATCTGTGGGTGCTAATTGATGTGACAGTGAGAAAGTTTTCCACAGCAAGAATATAGGTATGCTGAAGAAGATGTGCAAAGAGAAACCACGTGATTGGGAGAGGTATCTGCAGGCAGTATTACCTGCTTACCAAAAAGCCCCACAAGTAAATACAGGATTTTCACCCTCTGAGTTGCTGTACAGAAGAACAATATGAGGTCTGATGCAGATATTGAAAGAGATTGGTACAGGGGGAGAAGAGTCAGAAGTAAAGAACACGTACCAGGACTTGTTAGACCTCAGAAACCGACTGGATGAGTCCTGTTAACTCACTCTAGAGAGCTTGAATGCAGATCAGGGCAGTCAGAAGTGAAGCAACTTGAAATTTTTGAGGAAATTTTACAAATTGCTTCAAGAGTTCTAGTATTTAAAATTACATAGAATAAAAGCTTAAAGGGTTTAATATAAGCAAGTAAGTAAAGATAGATATAAAAAGAAAAAGAGGCGACAAGAGGACGCCTGTGTTACGAAATAAGCCTTGAGAATTAATAAAGAGGAACTTGGTTATGCAAGAGGCATCGCTTAGAAGTAAGCAGCAAGACACGTGCATTACTTAAAATAAGTTTGAGAGGCGAACTCGGAAACCAGTGACCAAGGTCAGCAGCAGAGTTAGTAAGAACTGTTGTATTGAAACAGGATGTAGACACCAGTACATGTGACAGTTTGATGAAGTGCTGACCTCGCCCTCTTAGCACTAGGAAAGCTGCAGAAAAGTTTAGATTTGGTGAATCATATCGGCACTTTGAGGTGGTATTAGTTACAGCCCATGGGTGTAGCACTACAAGTGAATAGGCGGCCGGCTAACACCACTTATCTATGACCAATGACTTGAGAGTTTTGGTTTAGCCCGGGAATTCCCCTAAAGTACCCAATAGGAGCACAGGACTACTTGTGGGTGATGCTGTGTCCTATTTAGTGGGTCGAATTAACACAAGGAAAATAGAGTTTAAAAACCCATGTCAGAGGCTGAAAAGTCAATTCTCCAGGATTGAGAAGAAGAATTATCAGTTCTCTGCCGAAGTTCTCTCCAGGAAGAAAAGTTCTCCCGGACTGAAGAAAGTTCTTCAAACCAAAAATGAAAGTAAAGTTCAACAACATAGCCACGGCTTCTAAAACTCCAACTCTACTGTAAGTATAGTCTCTCTCTCTTGATCAGCTAGTGTAGAAAATAGTAAGCATAAACAGTAAAGTTTTTATAAGTAATAATTTGATAAACGAATATTTTAAATTTGTAATGCTTTCTAAGAATTAATTGATGTTAAATAAATATTATTTTGAGTGTTTACTCTTGGCCTGAGACTCATTTTCTTTAGTCTAACTGTAAACTCCTCGAGTTAGCGACTTGTGGCTCCACTCGTCACGACAAATCCTCCAATAAATAAATTTGGTGTAAAGAGTAGTTTTAATTGAAGCTCCAACAATTAAGCTCACCTGAGCGCTACTTTTTACAGAAGGACTACTATGACAAAAAGGCCAAAGATTGATATTTCAAGGTTGGACAGAAGGTCTTAGTTCTGCTACCCACAGACAACAACAAACTCGCCCTGCAGTGGAAAGAACCTTTTGAAGTACAGGAAGTGGTCATCAGAAAGGACTATAAAGTGAAAGTGGATTGGAAGATCTACCATGGTAATCTGTTGAAGAGGTACTTCGAGAGTGAAGAAGACCTAACAGTTGCAGCTATTGAGGCACAGTTGGACATCGAAGGTGTGGCTGTCATAGTCACAGAACTAGAAGATGGTTACTTTGTCATAGAAGGACCTAACAGTTGCAGCTATTGAGGCACAGTTGGACATCGTAGGTGTGGCTGTCATAGTCACAGAACTAGAAGATGGTTACTTTGTCATAGAAGAACTAAGACCACTGTGTGAAGAGGAGACATAAAAGGATGTCAACATAAGTGAAGAACTGACTGGCGAGCAGAAGAAAGACCTACAAGAGCTACTGTGTCAGTATGTAGATATCTTCACAGATAAATCAGGGAAGACAGACCTTGTGCAACACAAGAGTGAGACCATGACTAAAGATTTAGTCAAGGTGAAGCCTACCAAATACCCTATGTTATGACTGCAAATGTTGGTGCAGACTGAATGAGTAGACTTTGTGTGTGAAGTGAAAACAGTCTTTGTATATATTGTAAAAGATATTGTAAATATTTTTCTTGTTATTAGATACAGATTATTGTTTCATTTAAATATAATATAAGAGTTATGATTTAGATAGTTATAAAGCACAAGTGTTAAATTTAATATTGTTAGAAACGATAATTTATCGAAAGTTTTCTTATGTAACTGTTTACGAATCATTTATTGTGTAGATCAATTGTTGTGAATTGATTTCATGCTCCTTAACCTTCCAAATTGTTCTCATTGCTTTAAGTGAGTATTGTTACATCATAATATCTCGTAGTTTGTAAAAAGCTCTAGGCCTTAGTTGAGCAATATATGTACGAGTTACTTTTCACGTAGGGGAACAGGCAGGAACGTCGAGAGCCAGCACGGGCCCCGGGCAAACATTCTCGCCGGGCCTCTTTCTTTCTCTCTCTTTTAACACTTTCAAGAATTTATTAAAAAGAAGAT
>NW_013676488.1:0-5215 GCF_000517525.1 Limulus polyphemus
TTACAGTTCTTCTATTTGGCACCATAATTTATAGTACAAACGTAACTTATCTTGTCCGTGTCTTACAGTTCTTCTATTTGGCATTATAATTTATAGTAGAAACGTTACTTATCCTGTCCGTGTCTTACAGTTCTTCTATTTGGCACCATAATTTATAGTACAAACGTAACTTATCTTGTCCGTGTCTTACAGTTCTTCTATTTGGCACCATAATTTATAGTACAAACGTAACTTATCTTGTCTGTGTCTTACAGTTCTTCTATTTGGCACCATAATTTATATTACAACCGTAACTTATCTTGTCTGTGTCTTACAGTTCTTCTATTTGACACCATAATTTATAGTAGAAACATTACTTATCTTTAAAACCTTTTTCTACTGGAGCAGATAAAAATTAGATGTTTATCTCTCTCTGAGGTAGTCTAACAGAGAGATAAACATATACGTGTAGTCGGACAGAGAGAGATAAATTCGATGACGAGGAACCCACTTTGAGACAAATAATGGTTGGAGACGGCTTGAATGGGTAATGAAGAAAAACTTTAATATAAGTTTAACATAACAGCAAATGTACAACGTTTCGACAAGGTTTTGTCATCATCAGATGTACGTAGACAGAGAGAGATAAACAGATGTACGTAGACAGAGAGAGATAAACAAATTAAGTAATCAGAGAGAGATAAACAGATGTACGTAGACAGAGAGAGGTAAACAGATGTACGTAGACAGAGAGAGGTAAACAGATTATGTAGACAGAGAGAGGTAAACAGATGTACGTAGACAGAGATAAACAGATGTACGTAGACAGAGAGAGGTTAACAGATGTACGTAGACAGAGAGAGGTAAACAGATGTACGTAGACAGAGAAAGGTAAACAGATGTACGTAGACAGAGAAAGGTAAACAGATGTACGTAGACAGAGAGAGGTAAACAGATGTACGTAGACAGAGAGAGGTAAACAGATTATGTAGACAGAGTTAAATATCTGTATGTAGCTAGATAGACATGTAACAGACAGTGGTAAACAGATGAACACAGCCAACAGAAAGAGTTCCAAGACATGAAAAAAGAACAAAAGTGACCTATGTAAGTGGTTTGTTGTTGTTGTTTTGCCATCCACAAAGTTTCCCACAACATAGTGGACATATTCAATTTGTGTTTCGATGAAATCATGTTATCTACAAAGATGTACTAATACATATACATGATGAATCGCCACTTCTACGTCTTCTGGTGGTGTTTTCATTTTGTTATTTTTATTTTCTAGTATCGTACATCGTGAGAGTGTGGTCAAAGGTAATCTTATTATCATCAATCGGTCAATATCTTGAAGGTTCTTCTCTGAAGGTTAAATTTATGGAGCACACGTACAAAAGGACTTCCCTTAGGTTTAATTTTTCACAACGTACGCTTTCAAACCTTAACGTAACAAAAATTCTTCTGAATTATTAACGATTCACTCTCAATGACATCTGCTCTCCGCTTTACTGATCGTTCTGCTTTCATTTTATCACAAATAAACTTTAATAACATTTAGACACATACTTATGAATGTATGTACTTAAAAAATGGAAGTATGTTTGTTTTTGTCCCTTTAACACCAGTGTACCCACAGTAGCTAATGACTAATTAGTTAACATAATCAGTAAATCATTGTCAACATAACTAGTTAAATAGTATTAACACAATTAGTTAACATAATCAGCAAATCATTGTCAACATAACTAGTTAAATAGTATTAACACAATTAGTTAAATAGTATCAACACAATTAGTTAAATAGTATCAACACAATTAGTTAAATAGTATCAACACAATTAGTTAAATAGTATTAACATAATAAGTTAAGTATTGTCAACACAACTGGTTACGTATTATAAACATAATAAGTTAAGTATTGTCAACACAACTGGTTACGTATTATTAACATAATAAGTTAAGTATTATTAGCATAATTAGTTAAATATTGTTAAAATTATTAGTTAAGTATCATCAACATAAATGGCTTTGTTTGTTTGTTTGTTTTGTAATTAAGCACAAAGCTACACAATGAGCTTTCTGTGCTCTGCCCATCACGTGTATCAAAACTCGGTTTCTAGCGTTGTAAGTCCGCAGACGTAACGCTGTGCCACTTGGGGGCACATAAATAGTTAAATATTATTAAGATAATTAATTGAATATTATTAAGATAATTAATTGAAGATTATTAATATAATTAATTGAATATTATTAAGATAATTAATTGAAGATTATTAAGATAATTAGTTAAGTATTATTAACACTCTGGATACTTAAAGTCCGAAACGTTCTAATGAAGACTAATTAACGCATGTTACTTGGTGCATTGTGTAGTAACACTGAATATACTCACATATAGTTTCCTGTAGCTAATTCACTTTATTTAAACTATAATGTATTTCTGATTATAAACCTACTTTCAAAAATATCCATGTAAAAAAAATGTTTAGCTCATTCATATATATTTGATTCAAAATATGTTCAACAACAAAAAAGTTCATGGAACACCTTAATGAATTATTTTAACCCTCTGCGAGAAATCTTACACTTCAGCGCACAGAAAATACTGCCAGAGATTAATACACATTATATAAACAATAAACCCTCGAGTAGAGTGTAATAAAGATTAGAAGAACAACACAACTTCGAGTAGAGTGTAATAAACATTAGATGAACAACACAACATCGAGTAGAGTGTAATAAACATTAGATGAACAACACAACATCGAGTAGAGTGTAATAAACATTAAAGCAACAACACAATCTCGTATAACGTGTAACAAACATTAGATGAACAACACAACTTCGAGTAGAGTGTAATAAACATTAGATGAACAACACAACATCGAGTAGAGTGTAATAAACATTTTCATAAAGTTGCTGTGATCAAACCTAAAACCTTAACTAGAGTTCTTTAGTTCACGGGCCAGTCCCGAACTACGAACATCTCGCTGGTTACAAAGCTGTTCGTGCGGGCTAGTCCCGAACTACGAACATCTGGCTGGTTACACAGCTCTTCGTGAGGGGTGGTCCCGAACTACGAACATCTGGCTGGTCACAAAGCTGTTCGTGCACTATTCACTACATCTTCGGAAGTAATATAATTACATACTTTACATTGGCTGAGATATAGTGGGTTTATGGAGGTCTCGGCCGAGCGTGATAGTTTAGAAAGAAACGTCTCTTCTGTCTCCAGTACATCTTTAGATGGGCGGGCCCTGGTGGCAGTTCAAGGAGTAATAAATATTGGACTCGAATTTGTATTCAAGTTCTTCAAAATACTTCTGTTATGTCAGTGATCGTTAACATAGCCATTAACCCTAACAATAGAAACGGGTTTGAAAGTAATAGAATACGTCCCTTCATCAAACGATTGCTTTCTAAGTCTCCAGTCTGTTATAAACAGCTCAGGACACTTTGTTACTCTTATAAATGTCATACCTCGTTAACAATAATCCTTACATAAAGCTCGGGCATTACTAGTATGTTATTATTACCAATTTTTACTTCCTAAGGAAAATAGGTTGCAAGGACAATAAATGTCGTTAATGGAGCCATCAGAGGGCGTTCCAAGCGTTTTATCGAATAACATGATAAATTAACATCAATTTCTAGTGACAGTTTTAAAGCTCTGATTAAATATCACCTCTTCTTGGTTGAAGTTCCTCCTGACGCGACATCTATTGAGCAAGGTCGTAGCATAAATCGTTAAAAAACAAAAACAAACACAAAAATAAAAGAACCCATAACCTTAGTTTGTTCTAATAAAAGAACCCATAACCTTAGAGTGTTCTAATAAAAGAACCCATAACCTTAGAGTGTTCTAATAAAAGAAACCATAACCTTAGAGTGTTCTAATAAAAGAACCCATAACCTTAGAGTGTTCTAATAAAAGAACCCATAACCTTAGTGTTCTAATAAAAGAACCCATAACCTTAGTGTTCTAATAAAAGAACCCATAACCTTAGTTTGTTCTAATAAAAGAACCCATAACCTTAGTTTGTTCTAATAAAAGAACCCATAACCTTAGAGTGTTCTAATAAAAGAACCCATAACCTTAGAGTGTTCTAATAAAAGAACCCATAACCTTAGTTTGTTCTAATTTCTATGATAACGATTTCCAAGCTTCGATTTACTAAAAGATGATTATGGACGCTAACCAGACAAAACTACGATAGCTCCCCTGGTGACCAGTAAACGAATGTTAATCTATGAGATCTTGTTGGAAACAAAATACAAACTTCAATTTAAAACTAAAACATAGCTTCAAAAGAAAATTTCACTACATGCCGAACTAGAAGTAATTTTCTCATCCATAAGTTATTCCACAGAGGGAAGTAACTTATTTCATACGAATAGAAAACCCAATGGTAATATACAACATGCATTATTCTACTGGAGACTTCAACATGACAAACAGAACCCAATCATTCTCTCTGGTTTTTAATGTGAAAAAATTGTTATCAGTAAAGTTTTTATATTCAAAACAATTCATACTATATTATTTAAATTTCCTTAAAAAAATATTTTATTATATTATCGTCCTGCAACTTCCCCTGTGGAAAAAATGTACTCCATCCCCCATTATTAACCTCATTTAAGTATTATTATTCAACGTTATTAATTTATTATTATTCCACCGTTATTAAGGTATTATTATACCACCATTATTAACTTTATTAAGGTATTATTATTCCACCATTATTAACGTTATTAATTTATTATTATTCCACCGTTATTAAGGTATTATTATACCACCATTATTAACTTTATTAAGGTATTATTATTCCACCATTATTAACGTTATTAATTTATTATTATTCCACCATTATTAACGTTATTAATTTATTATTATTCCACCATTATTAACTTTCTTAATTTATTATTATACCACCATTTTCAACGTTATTAATTTATTATTATTCCACCATTATTAACTTTATTAATTTATTATTATTCCACCATTATTAACTTTATTAATTTATTATTATTCCACCATTATTAACTTTATTAAGGTATTATTATTCCACCATTATTAGCGTTATTAATTTATCATTATTCCACCTTTATTAACGTTATTAAAGTATTATTATTCCACCATTATTAACGTTATTAATTTATTATTATTCTACCATTATCAACGTTATTAATTTATTATTATTCTACCATTATCAACGTTATTAATTTATTATTATTCT
>NW_013676488.1:6111-9737 GCF_000517525.1 Limulus polyphemus
TATTAATTTAGTATTATTCCACCTTTATTAACGTTATTAATTTATTATTATTCCACCATTATTAACTTTTTTAAAGTATTATTATTCCACCATTATTAACGTTATTAAGATATTATTATTCCACCATTATTAACTTTTTTAAAGTATTATTATTCCACCATTATTAACGTTATTAAGATATTATTATTCCACCATTATTAACTTTATTAAGGTATTATTATTCCACCATTATTAACTTTATTAAAGTATTATTATTCCACCATTATTAACGTTATTAATTTATTATTATTCCACCATTATTAACGTTATTAATTTATTATTATTCCACCTATATTAACGTTATTAATTTAGTATTATTCCACCATTATTAACGTTATTAAAGTATTATTATTCCACCATTATTAACGTTATTAAGGTATTATTATTCCACCATTATTAACGTTATTAATTTATTATTATTCCACCATTATTAACGTTATTATTATTTCAACACTAATTCAGTCTCGGGCACACTAACCATAGCCCTCTAATTGAAAGGATATATTTATTTCATGGCTACAATAGTCACGCTAAACTGGATGTCACCAATACTTTTCAGTATATCGATGAAATTATAAAAAATATGTTTTTGCCAAGAGAGAGAATGGTACAGGTAAAGGTTGAAAACATTCCCTTATTTTAAACAACAAGAGAAGGAAAAAGCTAATAAAAGGAGAACCTGGAACTGGAGAGATTATGAATTATTTTTGAGAATCAATCAAGAGAGAAAGATGTAGGTTTCGAGAAAGGTAATTCTATACGTAAAGCATGATTTTTTCTGGCATACAAGCTCTGTTTATTTGTAGGCTAAAATCTGGTGCCACAAAGTCCTAGCTGACATTGCAATAACGGTGTTATCTAAGTAAGGCTTTTATTCTAATGCCTAGCTTTCTCCTCCAGACACAATCGATCGATACGAGCTAGATCAAACGAATGAAAAAATACCGCCCCTATATAGAAGTTAATAAAAATGCAATTTTCAAAGCAGCATACATAAATGATGCGGTAAAATAAAATTGTCATGGATCGTGACTTAGCGGAAATGATGTGGCAGGATTTACCCTAACTTCCGGTGCAACTTTTGACTCTTTTCTACCAGATTTTCATACAGCAGATCAGGGTGTTTCGTACTGTAGATCAGGGTGTTTCATGCTGCAGATCAGGGTGTTTCGTACTGCAGATCAGGGTGTTTCATGCTGCAGATCAGTGTGTTTCATATTGCAGATCAGGGTGTTTCATGCTGCAGATCAGGGTGTTTCGTACTGCAGATCAGGGTGTTTCGTACTGCAGATCAGTGTGTTTCGAGTGTATTTATGTATGCATCAAAACATGTACCTATAGGGAAGGTTAAAATACTGAAACACTCTGATCTACAGTACGAAACACCCTGATCTACAGTACGAAACACCCTGATCTACAGTACGAAACACCCTGATCTACAGTACGAAACACCCTGATCTGCAGTACGAAACACCCTGATCTGCAGTACGAAACACCCTGATCTACAGTACGAAACACACTGATCTGCAGTACGAAACACCCTGATCTGTAGTACGAAACACCCTGATCTGTAGTACGAAACACCCTGATCTGCAGTAGTCTACAGTCAACATTCCTCTACCATACAGTCTACAATTCCTCCACCACAACGTCTACAGTCAACATTCCTCAACCATACAGTCTACATTTCCTCCACCATACAGTCTATATTTCCTCCACCATACAGTCTACATTCCTCTACCATACAGTCTACAATTCCTCCACCACAACGTCTACATTCCTCCACCATACAGTCTACATTTCCTCCACCATATAGTCTACATTTCCTCCACCATATAGTCAACATTCCTCCACCATACAGTCTACAATTCCTCCACCACAACGTCTACATTCCACATTCCTCTACCATACAGTCAACATTCCTCCACCATACAGTCTACATTTCCTCCACCATATAGTCAACATTCCTCCACCATACAGTCTACAATTCCTCCACCACAACGTCTACATTCCACATTCCTCTACCATACAGTCAACATTCCTCCACCATACAGTCTACATTTCCTCCACCATATAGTCAACATTCCTCCACCATACAGTCTGCAATTCCTCCACCATACAGTCTGCAATTCCTCCACCATACAGTCTACAATTCCTCTACTATACAGTCAACATTCCACATTCCTCTACTATAGTCTACATTTCCTCCACCATACAGTCTACATTCCACATTCCTCTCCCACAGTGCCTATATTTCCTTTTCTCTCTATTGCCAAAGGCTCTTTTCTTTAGAATGTAAACAGTCTTTATGTCCAGAGATTTAAGCGGTTACATTCTGGTGGTCAACATTCATTAAAGTGTTTCAATCATGAGAGACATCAGAGAAGTAAATGGAATTTTAGTTTTGAAAAATTGCTTGATTTTATTTTGTTGAATTTTGTACAAACCTACTCGAGGGTTATCTGCGCCAGCTGTTCCTAATTTAAAGTGTGTATTGTGTTTCTTATAGCAAAGTCACCTCAGGATATCTAATGTATCCACCGAGAGAAATCGAACCCCTGATTTTAGCGTTGTAAATCGGTAGACTTGCCACTGTACCACCGGGGGGAGATTTAGAATTGATAAACTAAAAGGAAGGCAGTTAGTCAATACCACCTACCGCCAACTCTTGGGCTATTCTTTCACCAAAGAAAAGGGGGGTTGACCGTCATATTATAACGCCCCCACAGCTGAAAGGGCGATCATATTCGAAGACGGGATTTGAACCTGTGACCCGCAGATTGCGATTCGAGCGCCCTAAAAACCAAGCTACACCAGCAATTGATTGCTATAACTTCTGTATCCACGTATCGAAAGCACGTGGTTCACTAAAGTGTTATATACATTAGAATACTGACCACTTCTACATGGTTTCTCTACATTATAACAAACAGTAGACGTATAAAACTTGGTCAAACTTCTTATCAGTTAAACAAAGAACCAACATACGTTTCCTGTACATCTCGATAAGCTTTAGGTCAATATTTCGTATTTTTAAGATTAGTAATGCATTGCTGAGGAATTGTTTAGACCATATTTTAGTTACGGATTTACTATAGTTTAGGTTTCAGATTTATGCTCATTAAAGACTTCGTTAGGTTCAGTATAGTTGGGTTACAGTTTTGATCTTACTGAAGTATATATATTTGGTTGGTTCCAGTTTTGATCTTACCGAGGTATAGGTTTGGTTTAATCAAAACTGAAACCTAACCGTTTGTTTCGTTTCTACATATATGTAAACATTAAGTGTAACAGTTGAAGGTTACTGTAGGCTTACTGTTATACCTTACCATGAAGAGAGTTATTTGTGTTTATAACAACAAAAGGCCGAGATTTATAAACAAGTTAATATGTGTCGATAACGCTCCTTCCTCAAGGTTGTGTGTCGATACCGCTCCTACCTCAAGGCTGTGTGTCAATACCGCTCCTTCCTCAAGGTTGTGTGTCGATACAGCTCCTACCTCAAGGCTGTGTGTCAATACCGCTCCTTCCTCAAGGTTGTGTGTCGATACCGCTCCTTCCTCAAGGTTGTGTGTCGATACCACTCC
>NW_013676488.1:10666-17005 GCF_000517525.1 Limulus polyphemus
AAACCGATTCTCTAACATTCAAGGTGGACTACAGTACAGTTCTTGTAAACCGATTCTCTAACATTCAAGGTGGACTACAGTACAGTTCTTGTAAACCGATTCTCTTCAGTTCTTTTCGCAAAGTTGCTAAACATGTTATTAACTGCTAAAGTAGCTACTGAAAAAACCTTATCGTATATTGCAGTCAGTCTTCACTTAATATTTTACACACCAGATAGCGCTATTTCCAGTAGACGGAGTTGATAATTTGCATTTAAACAGTAGAAACAGTTCGCTTACCTGCCATTTTAAAACATAATATTGAAATAAGCAGCCAAACATACTTGACGAGCTGTAGCATTAAGTAAAAGTTTTGTTTGTTGGCAGCTTGAGATTGAGCATCAGGTTTTGTTGGCAGCTTGATAGTGGGCAAAATATTTTGTTGGCACTTGTTTTACAACAAGCAAACTATATATGAAGTTGGTAGTAAACAACTATTCTCAATAGAACTAAGTAATGGACTAGATAAAGCTGAGGTAGTTAAATTATTCATTAGTCTTAACGTGATGTTTACATAACCATGGCGTAGTGAAATGTTTCTCATATTCAGATATCTCAGTAAACTAGTAAACTAGTAAACACTAAAAATCAGGTTTCGATTAATGTGGTGAGCGGAGAACAGATATACCATTGTGTAACCTTGCGCATAACAGAAACGTTTTATTGATTTCTACATCATAGTGTGTTGATCTTTATAAAACAATGATGCTTTCTATTGTTACAGAACAGGGTTATTCGGTCAAAAACACAACAAGAAAACGAAAATAATGGAGAAATCAGTCCACTTAAAGACAACACCAAGAATAAAGTAACGAACATTCAATGATAGGCCTAACTTCACAAATAAATTACGTTAAAGTTCACCTACTTGCTAATTATATATTCACAGACACTGAACTAACTTACTGACTAAGTGTCTGACAGTAGTAAACAAAGTGTCACA
Organism: Limulus polyphemus; assembly: GCF_000517525.1. Taxonomy (NCBI): domain Eukaryota; kingdom Metazoa; phylum Arthropoda; class Merostomata; order Xiphosura; family Limulidae; genus Limulus; species Limulus polyphemus. Next base: position 11,649 of record NW_013676488.1, read on the forward strand.
ATCATACGCTAGTTACCCATTAACTTGTGTTTGTTGTTAAGCACAAAACTGACAGTAGTAAACAAAGTGTCACAATCATACACTAGTTACTCATTAACTTGTGTTTGTTGTTAAGCACAAAACTGACAGTAGTAAACAAAGTGACACAATCATACACTAGTTACTCATTAACTACTATGTTTATTGTTAAGCACAAAGCTGATGCATTGCGCTCAATCGAGAGCTCACCAGGACAGCTGGGACACAATAAACACAGTAGTGGTTCGTAAGGGACTAGACACAGTATGCAGTGTCCAGAATATAATAGTAATTTATAATGACAAGTAAATTAAGCGTACCTTGACCTTGGATAATTGTCGTTGATTAACATTGTTGAACTTTATCTGCACGTGGACTAAACCACCAGCTCAAAGACCCTAAAGTTAAGGTACAGACGCCCAAAATCTACCGTCATAAAGGCTTTGTCCTGCTCTTAGAATGAAATAACGAGATCTACTGTCACATTTTTCACGCGCCTAAAGCTCAGAGTGCTGAACGAAGTCATGTCTCAAACACCGGACCCTTCGATTTGCAGTCCGATATACTATGCTACGTTCGATCCTTTAATCTGTTAAAATCATAAACTTCGGGCAAATAGTAACGTGATTTTTGTTGTTATTATAACTTTTGTTTTTAAACTGGAAAAAAAGGTTTTTAAGAATCCTCATTTTTCAATTCAGATACCCCCTTTAGTATTTGTTTGTTTTTTGTGCAAAGCTACACAAGGACTGTTTGTACGTTCCTAATGATGAACCGGTAGACTAGAGGGAAGGCAACCAGACAACAACACACACACCTTACTCTTACCTGACTAAACAGTGGGAATTGAGCGTCACTCTTATAACGCACCCATTGCCTCATATAGTAAGCATAGTTTCTAGCGTGCTAACCATTAGGCCACTACGACCGGCTGGCCTTGTGGATTAGTTGTCTGTTAAAACAGGAGTTTCTTGGTATTTTAAATAGATTAAATGGAAGAGAGATATTTTATAATAACAGTTAATTTTAGCGTTTTCACAGAGCAGTTCACACGTGTACATAAACTAACCAATTACGACTTTCAAGTAAACACTAATAAATATAAGGTGTGTGTGTGTGTGTCTACGAGGGTTGTAAAATCTTTAAATGAAATATATCTTTTCACAGTGATTTCTATTATGAAGCACATTTGATTACATGACACGTTCTGGTGTGGTTTTTGGTCTGTGTTTATCAACAAAGAAAAAGTTTACGTTTTAGGAACTTCGCATATTCGTTTGTAAAATATTTCTTCACGTTAAAAATATGTAGAAATAATTAATGTATATATTTTTGGTGGAAATGTCACCAATTATACGGGGTGAAATTTCCATTATCCTAACCCAAGCGCCATCTATGGACAATAAAATAAACATTTTCAGCTACAAATCGAGAAAAACCTGTATGAAGTAGTGACCATACTACAGTACGTGTTAAAGAAACATATATTATAAGACATGGAATTTTATCAACGGTCTTAGTCTTACAAAATATTGAATTAGTTTATAACAATAATATACAAAAATAAAACCTAGTGCAAAGCTACACAATGGGATCAACCATTGAATTTTAGCCTTATAAGCCCTGAAGCGTATCGCTTTGCCACTTAGGGAAAAAAAACAGTCTTCTATATAGTCGAAATAAATAACATATTTTCTGTTTGCTTTTTGGAGCTTATAAAATTTGATTTGGTTGTTGTTTAGCGCTGGTTGTCGTAAGGCTGATTATTTACATGCTGAGCCGCTAGGGATGGGGCAGTTTGTAGAAAAGGAGCATGATAATCGGTAATGGTACTGGTCTAAGGTCAACAATATCAATGATATACGAATATATTTGGCCCGGCATGGCTAGGTGGATAAAACGCTCGACTCGCAATCTGAGGGTCGCGGGTTCGAATCCTTGTCCCACCAAATATGCTCGCCCTTTCAGCCGTGGGGGCGTTATAATGTTACGGTCAATCCCACTATTCGTTGGTAAAAGAGTAGCCCAAGAGTTGGCGGTGGGTGGTGATGACTAGCTGCCTTCCCTCTAGTCTTACACTGCTAAATTAGGGACGGCTAGCGCAGATAGCCCTCGTGTAGCTTTGCGCGAAATTCAAAACAAACAAACAAATTTTTTTTATTTTTTTATTAAGAGATTCCAACATGGACTATAGGTTAGCGTGCCGGACTGTGAATCCGTTCTGTTATCGTAACAACTGCGATCCGTATTATGAGATGTGGACACATTATAAGTATATTTGTTTGTTGAATTTCGCGCAAAACTACTCGAGCGCGATCTGTTCCTAATCTTGAAGTGACAGACAAGAAGGAAAGTAACTATTGAACACAGACAACTCTTAGGCTACTATTTTACCAACGAATAGTGGGATTGATCATTACATTACAATGCCCCAACGGCTGAAAGGGCGAACATGTTCGGTGACGGGATACTAACCCGTGACCAACAGCTTGCGAGTCGAGTACAATAACCATCAAGCCATGCTAAGCCTTTACATTGTAGGTTAAATCCCACTATTGAATCAGAGTAGCCTAATAGTTACTAGTGGTTTCTGTTGGCTAGCTGGCTACCTTCCCTCTAGTTTATCAATTAACAAGAGGGAATCCTCAATAGCCGCGGCACTTGAAATTCTTTTAGGCAGGATTAGATTAAATTAATCTATGAGATTTTCTATTATTAGCTATATGTTTTGTGCGCCAGCAATACCAAGTGCGGGGCGCGCGTATACTCGGTTCGATTTTATTACTATGCATACTACGTGTTTCAAATAAACGTGGAACACACATACTACGTGTTTCAACAGAACGCGGAACACACATACTACGTGTTGAAACACGTTCATGCAATGTGTATTATCGCGTATAACTAAAGATCGTATATGCTCTTTCAACCCGTAACTTCCACAATTTATTGAGTGTGTTTTTAAAAAAAATTGGAATTGGCAGAGTCACATAGACTACTGGCTTCCAGCCACTTGAAATCTAAGGAACGAGCTTACGGTTTACATATATGATAGTAACTTGAATCGCTATTGAAGTTGTTAGGACAAGTCCGCAATAAGGTTGATTCCAGCTACATTATTACCTCATCTTCACCACGCATCTTTTCTCCATCAGTGTACAGACTCCCCGTCACGTGATCGATGTTACTAGGAGACAGAGATTTGACCTTACAGCAACAAGACATCAAAGAGCTTCTTCCTACTTCCTAGCGCGTGCGAGCGCGCGTCGATCTTAATTTAATTCAGTTCGAGCAACTGAGATAACACTTCCCCGTGGCAGTTTTTTTCTGAACTAACTAATAACTTAGGCCTAACTTTATTTCGTACTTAATATTTTAAGTAATTCAATTTCGCATGATTCACCATCGTACAAATTAATGTCAGTTTAATAATGAAATTAATGACGGCTGCGAACAAGTAAGCGAAATCATTTGGACAATGAGTAATAACAAAAAAGTAATAAGAATAAAATAAAGCAAAACAATGCAGAAAAATCACGGAAAAGTTAGACTAAAGATGGAGATTATTTTTAGACTGGTTGTTAATCAGTTTTTGTTTTAATATTAACTTAAAGATCAGAACGTCCGTATATAATAAATGAATAGAAAAATGGTGATAATATCACCAGAGCATTTCTTACACCTTTTCAACTCAGTATATGGGAAGCAGAAATTTAACACTTTCCTTGGCTGTAACTTCTGTAATCAGATCATAAACCTAAAATATAATTACTTTTAAAATACTCTGATATAAAAAACAATGACATTTGGGAAACATCTGTGTTAAATTACAGAAAGCTACCCGATACTTGTTGTTGGCTGCGAGTTTTGGAACATAATTGAAAGGTTATTCGGTCTCTTATTTGGTATAGAATAAAGCAGTAAAGTACGTCAATCAAATATCAATAAGCAATATAAACAAGGTAGTATTTAAATATGGTATTTCACCGTTAGATTAAAAACAAATACAAAACAAGATTCGTCAGAAATTCAGCTCTGCTTTCAACAATACGAGACTCGCGATGTGAATAAAATCCATGACAACGTATATGATTGTATTATCACTATAACAGAATTTTGGAACGCTCTGTTCTACGCTCCAATATTCTCCTGGACAAGACTTGTATTTCTTGATGAGGCTCTGGTAATACAGTGTTCTTCTAAAACAAGTGATATAATAGTTAGTAAACACGATAATTTAGACTTGTAAATATTTGATTTACTAGTCTTATTTTCTTCTTTTAGTACCGTATTTGTATTTAATTTCTCCTTTATTTATATTGTATTTATTTTTTTTTCGCTCAGGAAAGGAAGAAAACTTGGATGAAAAGTTAAAAGACAGCAGGTGGACATAAATCAAAGAAGTGCCGTCTGTGTAATCTTTACAAATCGTGCACACTTCTGAAGTGGAGTGAAGTACAAGAGGAATAACGTGTAGGACCGAGTAAACGTTGCTGCATTGAGAATTTATTTGTTATCTAAGACTGAGAAAAATGGTTTTATAATCTGTCTGTGGTTAAGCAAAAGGCTAAACAATCTGCGCAGTGTCCCTCCACGGGAAATGAATCCCGAATTTTAGTGTTAGAAGCCCACCGTTGAGCCACCAAGAGAAGGACAGATCATAGGGCTTACTTTTTGCACGAGCTCTTTGAAAACTATCCTCAAAAACCTAAGTTTATAAAACAAATATGATAAACTCTTCACGTTCATGTATGATTTATGTAACGAGTTCGTTTTCAGAACTTAAACCTCGACTAATATTTCAATAAATTATGTCCGTAAATTAATTATTATAATTATGCTAATATATAGCAATAAGAATAGTTATGTTTTATTAAACATCAAGGTGAGTTCTGACGTCTGTAACTACACACTACTGATATAGAGTGAGTTCTGACGTGTGTAACTACACACTACTGATATAGAGCGAGTTCTGACGTCTGTAACTACACACTACTGATATAGAGTGAGTTACCACGTCTGTAACTACACACTACTGATATAGAGTGAGTTCTGACGTCTGTAACTACACACTACTGATATAGAGTGAGTTCTGACGTCTGTAACTACACACTACTGATATAGAGTGAATTACCACGTCTGTAACTACACACTACTGATAGAGAGTGAGTTCTGACGTCTGTTACTACACACTACTGATATAGAGTGAATTCTGACGTCTGTAACTACACACTACTGATATAGAGTGAATTACCACGTCTGTAACTACACACTACTGATATAGAGTGAGTTCTGACGTCTGTAACTACACACTACTGATATAGAGTGAGTTCTGACGT
>NW_013676489.1:0-2656 GCF_000517525.1 Limulus polyphemus
TTGTATTGTTTTTTCATTATGATGATGATCGTCTTGGTAGGTAGTAGTATACGTTGTATTGTTTTTTCATTGGCTGCAGACAAAATATTTCAGATTTATTTGAAAATAGTGAATATTTTGTTGTTCTTTTCTAAAATACATTTATTTTGTTTGTTGATGTTTTCATAAATCTATAAATATATGTTTAATAAATGTATCTTAAATAAATTCATAAATCGACTGTATATTTCTAGATACAACATTTGTTAAGCTTACATGATTGGTAATATGACAGTTTGTAGGGACGGTTGTTAAGTTTATGTGATTGGTAATATGACAGTTTGTGGGGACGGTTGTTAAGTTTACGTGATTGGTAATATGACAGTTTGTGGGGACGGTTGTTAAGTTTACGTGATTGGTAATATGACAGTTTGTAGGGACGGTTGTTAAGTTTACGTGATTGGTAATATGACAGTTTGTAGGGACGGTTGTTAAGTTTACGTGATTGGTAATATGACAGTTTGTGGGGACGGTTGTTAACTTTACGTGATTGGTAATATGACAGTTTGTGGGGATGGTTGTTAAGCTTACGTGATTGGTAATATGACAGTTTGTAGGGACGGTTGTTTATTGTTATCACCATCATAAGTTATAGATCACAAAAATCTGAATTATCAGGATTTCTCATTTAGTTAAAATAAGCCGAAATACTCATACCTATAATTTAATAATGAATAGTGTGTTTTTCAGTTTTACAAAGTTCTAACTGTAAACATGCACCAAAGAAAACAGTTCTCTATAAATGTCAGAAAGATTAAAACCAATTCTATTTTATTTGTCTCTCTCAAAACATCTTATTCTTAAGTACATTTATTTATTTCATAATTGATTTATTTTAGGACCTTTCAAATGTTTATCGGCCCACGAAATTCAGTAATAAAAGTTTGCCACAACTTGTAGATTTTACTTAACAAAGAAAAGTGTTTTTAGAGCAATGAGAATAATAACTTCTTAACATTTGGTAGACATTCCAAGTTCAGATGAATCTCCAATCAAGACGGATTTGTTTGGCAGTGCAAGGGATGCCGTGTTAAACATTGTTAGAAAAGCAGCTCTTGTCTTGTCTGGAAAGGAACAAAGTAGGTGATTAAATACTTCACAGTTTTTCTCTTTTAGTTTTCGTATAATATGGTAGTTTTTGCTACATAGTTTCAAAGCCACTAAAACAGTTTATTTGTGATTTAATGGCCCTAAAGCACAATACATCATAACAGTTAAATTGAAACTTTTCTAAGTACAGTCTGTTACTACCCTCAAGTGATATTTCTTTGTGTGACAAAGAACAAAGTTAATGGTCACCTTTTACCTGTTGTATCTTCATGTGTGGTATAGAACAAAGTAGATGGCCACTTGTATCTTTGATTGGTATAGAACAAAGTAGATGGCCACTTGTATCTTTGTGTGGTATAGAACAAAGTAGATGGCCACTTGTATCTTTGTGTGGTATAGAACAAAGTAGATGGCCACTTGTATCTTTGTGTGGTATAGAACAAAGTAAATGGCCACTTGTGATGTGTATCAACATGTTAAAGAAAGCTACTCTTGCTTTGTGTGGATAAAAAATTTAGTTGCTCATGTCTTGTATCAAGGGGAAGGAAGGAATTCTAATCTCTTCAATATACTTTGTCTGCTCATGTCTTGTATCAAGGGGAAGGAATGGAGGAATTCTAATATGTTTGATATACATTGTTAGGAAAGGTGCACCAACTTTTTTTATGGTAATATATGTTAATCTGTTGAAGGTACTTTGTTAGGAAGGGTGCACCAACTTTTTGTTATGGTAATATATGTTAATCTGTTGAAGGTACATTGTTAGGAAAGGTGCACCAACTTTTTGTTATGGTAATATATGTTAATCTGTTGAAAGTACATTGTTAGGAAAGGTGCACCAACTTTTTGTTATGGTAATATATGTTAATCTGTTGAAAGTACATTGTTAGGAAAGGTGCACCAACTTTTTTTATGGTAATACATGTTAATATGTTAAAGGTACATTGTTAGGAAAGGTGCACCAACTTTTTGTTATGGTAATATATGTTAATCTGTTGAAAGTACATTGTTAGGAAAGGTGCACCAACTTTTTGTTATGGTAATATATGTTAATCTGTTGAAGGTACTTTGTTAGGAAAGATGTTTTTGCCTTGTAGAGAGTCACATCATGTATAAGATTGATATTTTGAGTTAATTGTGTGTTCTAATAAATATTGTAAATAAATTTACTTTTGCTGTACTTTATAATCAACTTATGAAATAATTACAAGTGAAATACATATTATTGTTTGTCTTTTGTAAACTGATAGATTTTACTGTTTGTTTTAAACTAATAACTTTTACTGTTTGGTTATTGTAAACTGGTGATGTTTAGGAATTGAAGGTTAGAACTAGTTGTTATGTCACTTTTCTTACACCCTAGTTGTTATGTCACTTTTCTTAGACCCTAGTTGTTATGTCACGTTTCTTAGCACCCTAGTTGTTATGTCACTTTTCTTAGACCCTAGTTGTTATGTCACGTTTCTTACACCCTAGTTGTTATGTCACTTTTCTTACACCCTAGTTGTTATGTCACGTTTCTTACACCCTAGTTGTTTTGTCACTTTTCTTACACCCTAGTTGTTTT
>NW_013676489.1:3656-5779 GCF_000517525.1 Limulus polyphemus
ATGTTACTTTTCTTACACCCTAGTTGTTATGTCACTTTTCTTACACCCTAGTTGTTATGTCACTTTTCTTACACCCTAGTTGTTTTGTCACTTTTCTTAAACCCTAGTTGTTATGCCACTCTTTCTACATCTTAGATGTATTTTTTTTTCTAATGTTTGGGATGCGATGTTTTTTAATAGAGAGAGACTTGTTAGTGTTATTTGCATACACTGACATAAGATGTTATCCGTTTGTAACATTTGACATGTTATGTTTTATTCTAGAGATCAAGGAAGATAAAGATGTGGCTACTGAACCCCCAACAGAAGTTCAAAGGTCATATGATAATTTCTTCAGCATATTTTTAACTTTTAATTCATAAAGTAAGAAACTATTGTAAGATAATTACAAAAAACATTTTCACATCCAGACTGTGAAAACATGTGCCGTACATGCTCATGAAGAAATGTTTTTTTCAGAAAATTATTGATATTAACTGGAAAATCTTACATATGAACTAACTTTGTTCTTCCAATAATGAATTCCGACTTTAAGTAATGCAAGTTCATAAAATGTTGTGATGAACACACTTTCTTTTGACCTGTGATTTATTAAGGTTCAGGAAAGTTAAGCTCTTTGGTAAGAATTTATAAGAAGTGTTCTTTATTACCTTTAGTAAAGTCTTTCTTGCCTGAGATCCAGATTTGCTTTTCTTCCTCTTTCAGCTCTGACACTGAAGTCAAGCCTGTGACTAATTACTCCCTATCTGGCAGCACAATAGGTAACCTGACTGAGGATTGTAGGAAGAAGATTCTGTTACCTCATGGTGTAAACATGTTGATTCCTCATCTATTTACTTGTGATCTCTGTAACATCCACAACAAACTGCATGCTGATGTATCAAGTCTAGCATGTCGGTTTCTACACGTTATGTTAGGACCTAAGGCTCTTGACGAACTGTGTTGGCTGTACAGTGTTCGTCAACCAGTGGTAGATAAGGATACTAAATGTGAGAAAGAAACCGCACCAGAGCTTGGTAATAACGTAGAAGAAATTCTCTATTCTACTGCAACTTTGTCTTCCTCTGGACTGGCTGAGTCAACAGTTGTTATGCCAGAGAGTGTTATTCCCAAGCTGACAACACAAAACACCAGTGGAAGTTCTCCATATGATCAATCATCCATTTTAAGTCATTCTTTAGGAGATAAAAATCTTAGTGACATCCAAGAAAAAATTCAACCAACTCAAACTTTCCCAGAAAGCAATAAGGTATCTCAGCAGATTGGCAGTGAAGAAGTCACTATTCTTTTAAAGGACCAATTACAACCAGAGTTTGATAGGGTGCTTTACACTGAAGAAACGAGTTTATATTTCATACTTACCCTATCCGTTGCATCTCGCGCTGTATCATTTAATGCTCCAATGGTTCGATCAAAAGCTTTCTGCATCTCCTCCATGTGGCGACGATAACGTTGGCTGAGTTCTTCAAGGTAGCGACTACTTAAAGACATGTTTAATTCCAGAGCTTTAATACGGTTACTTAACCTCATGAAGACTGATTCCTTTTGTCCAGCCTGTGTCATAACAATGACGGGGTCATGCTTCTGACCATTGTCGCTTGGTCTAGCCTCATGGAGAGATATGTCAGGAATTTGTTTTTCTCCAACAATAACTCCTTCTTTGCCATGATCTGTAGAGGTTTCTGTATCATCTTCCTTTCTAGCAATTTGAATATCATTAGCTGAAGCATGCCGTGGTTGGTCACCATCGTCAAATTCCCTATCTCTTTCAGAAGACTCTCTTAGTTCTTTGCTTTCCGTACTTCTTTCCGACAGGTGGTCGGTGCTATAACTTGCTAACTGGATTCCACTCTTCACATCTGCAACAAAATAAGATAAACCACAACATGAGCATTCTTCGAAAGTAGATCTTCCTTCTTCACGGGTGATTGTTTTTTTTTAGTTGGTTAAATTGTTATATTTTTTCATGGGTATTAACAGGTCTGTTTAGTTGTACACTCAAGTCATGGGTATTAACAGATCTGTTTAGTTGTACACTCAGGTCATGGGTATTAACAGGGCTATTGTAGTTGTACACTCAAGTAATGGGTATTAACAGGTCTGTTTAGTTGTACACTTAGGTC
>NW_013676489.1:6077-6580 GCF_000517525.1 Limulus polyphemus
AACAGGTCTGTTTAGTTGTATATACAAGTCATGGGTATTAACAGGTCTGTTTAGTTGTATATACAAGTCATGGGTATTAACAGGTCTGTTTAGTTGTACACTCAGGTCATGGGTATTAACAGGTCTGTTTAGTTGTATATACAAGTCATGGGTATTAACAGGTCTGTTTAGTTGTACACTCAGGTCATGGGTATTAACAGGTCTGTAGTTGTATATACAAGTCATGGGTATTAACAGGTCTGTTTAGTTGTACACTCAAGTCATGGGTATTAACAGGTCTGTTTAGTTGTACACTCAGGTCATGGGTATTAACAGATCTGTTTAGTTGTACACTCAGGTCATGGGTATTAACAGGTCTGTTTAGTTGTACACTCAAGTCATGGGTATTAACAGGTCTGTTTAGTTGTACACTCAGGTCATGGGTATTAACAGGTCTGTTTAGTTGTATATACAAGTCATGGGTATTAACAGGTCTGTTTAGTTGTACACTCAGGTCATGGGTA
>NW_013676489.1:7495-11380 GCF_000517525.1 Limulus polyphemus
AAGTGTTATTTACAAGTTTTTGTTTTTCTTGATGTGTTCCTGACATTACAAGTGTTATTTACAAGTTTTTGTTTTTCTTGATGTGTTCCTGACATTACAAATGTTATTTACAAGTTTTTGTTTTTCTTGATGTGTTCCTGACATTACAAATGTTATTTACAAGTTTTTGTTTTTCTTGATGTGTTCCTGACATTACAAATGTTATTTACAAGTTTTTCTTGATGTGTTCCTGACACATTACAAATGTTATTTTCCATGAAGAATTGTTCTTTTTCTTTAGATTCTAGAGATTCATGTGTGCTTCTTGGTCATCCAGCTTATTATTCTAGCCACAATGTTGTCTCTCTGTGTGAGGAGGTTTGCCTGCTCTCCTTATCAGCATTCTGTTGCTGAGTCTCTTAGCACTGACAAACGAAGTATTTCAGCTGGATCTGCTATTGTTCCCACAATTCCAGAAGTCGACAAGAGAAGAGAACTAAGTGATGAAACATCCACTTTTGGTGAGTGGATTTTGGATTTATGAAGAGATGAATCCATGTTTAAAATAGCCAAAAAAAAACAACCTATTTACAAATGATTTTTGTGGCTGGATTGTTTGTTAATTACTAAACCACAATACTGGGCTTTTGATGTGTTTTTTTTTTTATCATTCATTATGTTAAGTTGTTACATGAAACATTTATTCCAAGTTTGAATTATAAGTGTCTTGATGAGAGTAGCTGACCATGGAGGGTTTTGAATTCTATTTACATATGTTATATTGTGTCAAGCTGCCTATACTTTGGCATACAGAAGATTTACTTTTAAATGTGTTATTTCCCTCACAAGCTGTTACCGAGGATGAAATGGCATCATGGTAAGTAAACTGCTCCATTTTATTTGTTATAAATGTACAAGTTGGTTTTAAACAGTTTATATGTCTATTTTGAAAATTGTCATAATAAAGTTTGTTATTACTGATAAGCTGTTCCAGTTTACTTAATAAATATTCATGTTTCACATTTATAGTTGTGATGTTCTTGTTATAGGGACATGTCCGCGTGTGGTAGTAGTCAAGCCAACCATTCCCATCATGGTAGATCCTCCTCCCAAGGTAACACAGGTAAGTTTCCTTATTCACTTAAGGATTAATAAGTCTGCATCAGAAATATTTGAGGGTTAATAGACCTTTATTGTAACTACTTGAAAATTGATAGACTTTTATCAGAACAACTTGAGAATTATTAGACCTTTACTGTAACTACTTGAAAATTAATAGACTTTTATCAGAACTACTCGAGGGTTAACAGACTGTTATCAGAACTACTCGAGGGTTAATATACCTTTATCAGAACTACTTGAGGGTTAACAGACTGTTATCAGAATTACTCGAGGGTTAACAGATTGTTATCAGAACTACTCGAAGGTTAATTTAAAAGCTTAAAAAGTCTTGTTTTTTCAAATTGTTTTGCTTTGAACATTGTTATAGTTTTCACATAATTTGGTACTTACCTTGATGCCTAATATGAGATTCTTTGTGCTTCGAACAGCCGCAGAGGAAACAGAAGAGCAAGAAGCAGAAAAGAATGGTGTCGTCTGCATCAACAGTGTACTTAAACAAACTAGTGGCAAGTAGTGACATCTACAGGACAGCTGAAGATCGAACTTTTTTTTCACAGTGTAGAACTTCTGGTGTCCTCTTTTCCCATTCGCATTTAACTCAAGATATAACCCCGACAGTAGAATCAAAACAGTCTAAATGTAACCCGGTGTGTGAAGCAGCACAAAATGAGAATATAGGCTCTTTGGAAAAAAACACGAAGGTCACGAATAAAAGTTTCCCAAGTAAACCTCTACAGAATATTACTAACGAGGTTGCAGCATTTAATGGTGCCAAAAAGAAGAATGCATATGTCGATAAAAAGAAATTCAGCGTTAGAAACTGTTAAGATTGAAGAAAATATATTCAGTGTAGTTCTAGTCATGACATTTTATTAGCAGTTGCTATTGTTGGGCTCATGCCATATTATTTATTTCGGTTATCTGATGAGATAGAAGAGTATCTCAAGCTTGTTTTCTTCAATTGATATAAAGAATTCTCAAAGCTTTTCCTTATGCTTGCTGGAGAAATACTGGCAAGACAAAATATTGTGATAAAAATATTCTGTTCAAGAATGGTAGGGAACAGTACCAGCATTTTGTCAGTCTAGTAATTGGCCTGTACCCGTGAACTGTTATCACATTTATCAGGAAATCTCTGCTCCGAAGTAGATTTGCATCAAATCTGTCTTTTTTTACTTATAAAAGTCCCACACATTTATCTTGTCAATAACTGATGATGTATTTTTAAAATGTACTTTGTTAATTTATTACATATTTACATGCTTGCTCTGTAAATGGAGTTTAATGACACAAAAATAGGGTTACAAAACTAAGAACATGCCGTCTATTGGAGTTAATGACAGTTCGATTTTATAAATGGAAAGGCACTTGTAACAACTAAGAATTAAAATGAGTTTGGTAAAGAAAAATACAACAGTTGATCTTCAAATTGAATCTCACAGACTTAAACTTTATTAAAGCTGAGTGTCTTATTGTAAGCTATACTGAAAATGCGTTACAACGCGAATTTCTTACACTGAAAACACATGTACTACAATACGAAGTTGGCATACAGAAGCAAATGTATTACAATGCAAAAAAAATGCCTTTTAAAATTTCCATGAGTGGTGTTTAAACAAGTAAGTCACAAGTGTTTTGAGGAAACCAAAAAAGTTATAACATTTATGCTCAGACGGGAAGTCCTTGTGGATGATGCTTGTCTCCGTGTTGACACGGAGGCTAAAATACATTGCCTAGAAACTGGCCACACGTAGCTCCCTCTCACACAAGCATGCATTCCTCCTTAGATTATTTTGTTCTTCGAAAGATCCACATAATATGCCAAATGTTACGTTTATGTAGATTATTTTCTGTTTGCCGGACCCACACAATATGCCAAATGTTACGTTTATGTAGATTATTTTCTGTTTGCCGGACCCACAAAATATGCCAAATATTTAGAGTAGGAATTTTTTTAACTTGTTAGTATACCACGTGTTGATAAGAATTGCTAAATAAACTTCGGGTAAATCCTGTTGTCAGTGTAAGTGTAATTATGTTGTTACAAGTAACATGTTTTTAAGCCATGGTAAAAAATTAAAGTAATCTTTCTAGTGCTTTCTCATTCACATTTTTTAACTTTGGTTTTGAATCACAGTTGCAGTGAAAGTTTGCCGTAGTAAATATTCTCAGATCATTGATGTTTCATTCGGTAAGTTGTAAAGAATGATCCTAGACTGTTTAGCAGCTTGGTCTGTATTAAGATTGATTGAAGTACACAAATGTATGTCATTGTTGGATGTTATCTTATTTTTTGACAGTGTTGGTCATAAATTTTATCTATAGAAATATGCCATGATGATGGAATGTTATGTTTTAATATTTGTTTCATTGTTTAAGAATACAAAATAATATGGAACTCAGTTAAAATTCTTGAATTTATTAATTCATTTTTGATGACTTAGAACTCTAGGATAAAGTTGATGTAGGATTCTATATTGACTAAGATGTCTTTGTTAAATTTAAGCAATTACATCCTTATTCGAGATTTTAATTAAGCTGAATTTGGACCTCACTTAACCAGTAGGTTTGACTAATCAAGACTTAGATGTTGTGACCTCACATTAACCAGGAGGTTTGATTAATTAACACCAAAACTTAGATGTTGTGACCTCACATTAACCAGTAGGTTTGGTAATTAACACCAAGACTTAGATGTTGTGACCTCACATTAACCAGGAGGTTTGATTAATTAACACCAAGACTTAGATGTTGTGACCTCACATTATCCAGTAGGTTTGGTAA
>NW_013676489.1:12182-17082 GCF_000517525.1 Limulus polyphemus
ATCCGGACTATATGTCTGTCTGGTGTCTTTATATTTTAATTTGTTGTGAAGAACTGGTTGAACCAATTTAGATTAAATGCGTTAAAGAATCTCAAGTGGATCTCGAAAAGATCTAATTTAAATAGATAAGCAATCAAATGAACGTATCTAGTACATGATGTGTAGCAGAAAATGAAAACAATAATTATTTATTCAACAAACAAAACTAAAGTGTTTGCACTCACGCTAGGACTAAAGATGGCCACTTTCTATTAGACTGGTAAATTGATTAATAGATTTTCTTCACTCAATATGTATTTCTGTCAACCAACTCACTTATATTAAAATTAAGATACTGTGTAGACTGTTTACATCTAACGTTTCTTAAAATAAAATGTTGGAGTCACCCATAGTGATTAGCACTACCCACCTGCTGGTCATTTTCATTCAACAAAGGGGAGGCGTCGTAACCTTTGGAAATCATTTACTCTACCAGAGGAGGACATTGCTGTCGTTTACCTTTTTGTACAACAACGCTAGAAACCGGGTTTCGATAGCCGTGGTAGTCCATTTTGTAGCTTTGTGCTTAAATACAAACAAACAAACCTTATACAAGATGCACTGTTGTAGTAAGACCACCAGCAGGAAACAAATGTAGCTAAAACGAAGTCAACGTTCTTCTGTATCACATATTATGTAAAAGCGAATAGACTTAGAATAAAAGAAAAAAATAAACATTTTTACAATACAATAAGAAGGTAGAAAATGCATAGTATGCCTACATACCACACTTTTATTAATACTTCAAATCAGATTTGAGCCTCTATCATAATCACTGGCTATGTTTATTTGTTGTTTTCTAAATTGGTCTAAATCCCATTTAACACTGTTTTGGTCTTATTTGTTTGATCACTGATCAACTCCCGGATATGTTCTATTTATTACTAGGTTTTCTGAAATATTCTTGAATTAGAATGTAATCTGTCTGATATTTCACAACTCTCACCATCCTGTAGTGATTTTCTCGTGTACAAATGTCTTTTGTGATGCTGAAGCCAAGTACTGCTTATTACTAAGCCTTTTTCTTCATAAAACTGCAATGAGCTCTCCTCACGGAATCAAACCCCGTCATCAATTATGCTCGCCCTTTCAACTTTGTGGGCGTTATAATGTAATAGTTAATCTCACTGTTTATTAATAAAGAGTTAGCGATGAGTGGTGTTGACTAAATGCTTTCCTTCTTGTCTATCACTTCAAAATTATGGACGGCCGTTGCTTTAGTAACTTTGCGTGAAATTCAACAAACATCACATCCTGCATAGCTTCATCAACATCTTGATAAAAGTTTTTGATTCCTTCTACTTCACTGATAGAAGAAGGCGTTTAATTTTGATGACGGCTGAATCAAACTTTTTTTTCTATCAGAATTTGACTAATATTACCCTGCTGCTATTGTCCAAAAGCCTTTCAATTTCACAGAGGTTCAAAATTATTATTAATGCTACACGTACTGAAACAAATAATAACGTTATGAAAAATATAAGAAAGTTTTGTTATTTTTTTTTAAATTCGTAATAAACTCAATTGCTGCTCTTAATTTACATGTGGCATAAACAAATAATAATAATAATAAAAACAATTTTTACCAAGCGTTGCATCTTTTATTAAGTCTTAGCGATTCAATGCAAACAATATGGCTGGTGGAACAAGCGCTGGAGATTGGTGTCTTATTGAAAGTGATCCCGGAGTGTTCACAGAGTTAATCAAAGGCTTCGGTATGTGATTTGAAAATAATATTTAATAGTGTTTAGTCAATCTGACTTTTAATTTTTATATTAGAAGTAAGTTCTAGTGTTTTTTTTAAGCATGAGTATAACTTAGGCTTAACAAAGCAACACCAAAATAACCTGACTATGCAGGCCTACTATTACTAATACTATATTATTTCTAATTAAATTAGTACTATTAGTATTAGTCACTTATCGATTCTCAAAATTATTATTATTACTAGGCAACTAATCTACCATATTGTTCTCGAAATACAGTACTACTAAGACTATACTAAATTTTATAATTGTATTTGTAGTCGTACTTGTATTGATAGTGATAGGAGTTATCTTCAGCTCAATTTAAACAGTTTTAATTTTATATTTCTAACACTAACAAGGTGGTTGTTTTTCTTTTTGGAATTTGTTGCCTTCAGAATGTGGTAGATGCAGTAAATTTAAGGGAATAATTCAAGTTATTTTTAAAGTTTCGTAGTTTATGCTGGTAGAGGTAGTACAATACTGTGTAAGTTGTTATATCATCACGTTAGACTAAAAGTTAAAGTTGAACTTGGCGAAGTTAGGCCTAATCTAAATTTATTATTAAAAGCTACCAAATGTTTATTTGCCAAGTATAATAAATGCTAATACATTAATTTACTATGGTTGGAAGCAGACATGCAGTAGCTGATTAAGTCAGTTGTGGTAGATTTCAATAGGGAAGTGACTGTTTATGCCAGTTTGACTTGTAATGCTTATATTCCTCATGAAACTTTGTAGAATGGACGGCAACTGCCTGCTGTAGAGACACGAGTGTAGAGGACAACGTTTAGAAAGTCTTCCGTCTGAATACGAAAGATGAAAGACTTTTGAAACATCATCCTCAACACTTGTGTCTCTACAACAGGCAGTTGCCGTTCATTCAACAAAGTTTCATCATAAATACTTTGTCTAAACAATCTATCCTGTTATTACTGTAATGGATACATAGTCACATATTTTCAGACTTGGTATTTTTGAATCTGATTGCAGTTCAGTGCCATTATTTGGTTAGTGTCTTATAATAACCATGGCCAGTGATATCTGATATGAAAAACTCTTCATTCTGGCATAAAGTAATCCTAACTTATATCTTGTAACGTATCTTAATCCTTATATTGAAAGTTATATAGGGATTTACTTTTCCCATTTGGCTGTGGATTGGGTGAGAGTGGCAAATATTTGGTGCTAGTAACAAGGTCAGGAAGTATTGAAATTGTCAACATGATTTCACTATATATATATATATATGTGTGTGTTGTGTGTGTGCACAGCGATAGTAGCATAAGTATTGTCATTACAATTGTGTTATGACTAGCTTGAATTTTGCTGCTGTGTTTAAATAATTTTGCAAGTAACTTTGTCAAGTCATACAGAAAGAATAATTACAGGCATACATATAGTGTCGAGGGTTTAAAATGAGTTTTTGTAAATGAATATATGCTAGCAGGTTTTTTTAAACGATAGAATTTTAGAAAAATTTGTTAATACATCCAATTAATATTCAATCAAAACTAAAATCAACTGGTAATGAGTATTAAAGTATATTGTTTCATTACTTAGGTACTTTCATTGGTGCCAATATTTTTGGCTGTAATCATAATAATATTTCACAAGGTTTCAGCCACGTTTTAACTAATTTAGAATATTATTAACTCTTCTCCTATATGTTGTCAGTATGTTGATATGTAGTGAAGATCAGTATGGAAATCAGATGTTAATTTTTCATGGTTCCATTTATATCATAAGATTTCTTATAACCATTGTGTAAAATATACAGATAACTAATTTACTATAATAACATTTGTCATTCCAAATTTTAAGAAGTTTTAAGTAAAAGATGGACCAATAGAAAAACAAGTTTCATTTGCAAGAAGCAATTCTAAAATGCGAGTCCAATAATAAAAACTAAATTTCATGACTTTAACTTGAGTAAAACTGCTTAATTATTAACTGTTGTCCTGTTCGTTGAGTATCTATTAAAGTTAGAATAAAATTTAGGAAAGGAAGAGGTTAGGAAGGTAGGAGGCTTAATTTAAAAATTAAAGGAAGACTCAGGAAGAAGGCTTAATGTAAAAATCAAGAAACAAAGACTTCATCAGAAATGTGGAAGGCTTGATATTAAAATTAAAAATGGAAGGAAGAGCTCGATGGGAGGCTAGATGGAGGGAGTGACGAAAAGAATCTGTTGTTGCTCAGTTTAGTGGAGGTGAAGAGCACAAGGACCATAACCTGGGACCTGAAACTTACTGCTAGACCCTAATTTTAATACACAGCTGTGGTATTTTTTGCACAATTTACTTGTGACTGCAAGATCAGTGATTGACCATGTAGTCAAAGTCTAAATTTCTAGACTTAACACAGTAAACTTTATGTCACTGTTACTAGATTTATAACTTCTGATTTAGTTATGACTTGTTTCTTGTTGCTAGCCTGTTAAAAATACTTCTGTCTTGAGGTTTTTAAGGTAATATAAGGTATGTTTTGTATAAACCTTAAAACATCTGATCATTAGATATCTGTTGTAAAATGTTTACTACAAGTGACAATTTTGTTGTTTGTCTTGTGTGACCGAGATACTTGTTAATGTCTCCTAGGATTGAATCAACTGAATTACGAGTTTTAGATTTGCTGGCTTCGTTTTGATGTAAAAAGCTGGAAAAGAAATTAATAAAATCAAAATCTATTAGTTTATCTATAACCCTTCATTACAGTATTAATAGGTGACAGTAGTAGTATGTGAAACTGAAATGAGTAATATGGCTTCTTAACATGATTGGTATCTTTCTAGGGGTTAAAGGTGTACAGGTAGAAGAGTTGTGGACCTTGGAGCCTGAAAGTTTTGAAAAACTAAAGTGAGTTTCTGTCTTGAGTTCAGAAAATTAAAATAGTTCACAAAAACTTATCATTTAAAGGTTAAATATTAGGAATTTTAAACTGCAGAAAATATGTTTTTGTGTTAAATAGATTCTTACCTTTGTGGTTTTAATACGTGTAATATTTATAATTAGATAAAAATACATTAACTATGGTAAGGTGTTACTCTGGGCATATTATACACTGCTTTTAATACGTGTAATATTTATAATTAGACAGAAATACATTAACTATGGTAA
>NW_013676489.1:17143-18256 GCF_000517525.1 Limulus polyphemus
ATATTATACACTGCTTTTAATACGTGTAATATTTATAATTAGATAAAAATACATTAACTATGGTAAGGTGTTACTCTGGGCATATTATACACTGCTTTTAATACGTGTAATATTTATAATTAGATAAAAATACATTAACTATGGTAAGGTGTTACTCTGGGCATATTATACACTGCTTTTAATACGTGTAATATTTATAATTAGACAGAAATACATTAACTATGGTAAGGTGTTACTCTGGGCATATTATACACTGCTTTTAATACGTGTAATATTTATAATTAGACAGAAATACATTAACTATGGTAAGGTGTTACTCTGGGCATATTATACACTGCTTTTAATACGTGTAATATTTATAATTAGACAGAAATACATTAACTATGGTAAGGTGTTACTCTGGGCATATTATACACTGCTTTATCTGTGTGGTTAATACTAATGTCTCATCTGATGATTTATTGGTATTTCAGGCCAGTTCATGGGCTGATATTTCTTTTCAAGTGGTTTCCTGGGGATGAACCATCAGGATCTGTCGTTCAAGATAATCGTCTAGACAAAATATTCTTTGCTAAACAGGTAGGTTTGTTAATAATTTTAGGTTTCATTTTGTCCAAGTTTGTGATAACTGCCAGATATTTGCTAGTTTACCTAAATGTTAAAATGGTTACATGTTGAAGAAGGACATTTCTTTTTTATTTTAATTATTTAAAGAAAACTGTGACATTCTAGGTATTATAGTTTATTTTGGTTTTACTTTTACCAATATGCTGTAGACCTACAATTAGGTCATGTTGTTTTGTTCTTTGTATCAATACTAATTTGTTGAGTGTTTGATTTAATAAAAATTCTACGTGTTTTACGCATTTTTTAACGGGTGATCAACAATGCTTGTGCTACCCAGGTATTTAAGTTTTCTGGTTAACTGCAATCACCATAGTTTCATTCTGTGTACTTTGTTTTTAACAGGTGATCAACAATGCTTGTGCTACCCAGGCTATTTTAATTGTTCTGTTAACTGCAATCACCAAAGTTTCATTCTGTGTACTTTGTTTTTAACAGGTGATCAACAATGCTTGTGCTACCCAGGTTATTTAAGTTTTCTGGTTAACT
>NW_013676490.1:0-3321 GCF_000517525.1 Limulus polyphemus
TTTAGTCTTTCCTTATACAATATAGACGTTCTGCTTAAAACTACACAATGTATCCTTTAGTCTTTCCTTATACAATATAGACGTTCTGCTTAAAACTACACAATGTCTCCTTTAGTCTTTACCAGAACAAGATTTTAAACTTTAGTACGACAGATTTTGGTGGGAACTATAGAACGTCATGGATTAATATAATAAGGAAAAAACAGTGTTATATTATATGGTAACACATATAATAGTGTTACGTGACGCTGGTAACACGTGATGAGTTTCTAGAAGGATCGGGGAACATCACGAATAATCCAGTATTTGCTAGGCGCCCTCTATTTTAGTATATAAGCCGGCAAATAAAGTGACGGCGATAATTGAATTGCAGACAGGCAGAGATAGAGACGGACAATTGAGTCAATTACCGTAAGTAAAGAGCGTGAATCGTTGTGAATTATAGCGTGTGTTGAAGTTAAAGTGACTGTGGAAATTAAGTGTATTGCGAAGTTGTATTGAGAAAGAATAAACTAGTTTTATTTAAGAAAGGACTTGTGTCGCTAAAGTTTCATCCGAAAGAAATTATACGGGAAATTAACAAACGACCAGAGACGTAACAATAGAATATAGTGAAAGCTACCGTAGCATAGGTCAATATGATCACACACTTAAAAGCTACTCGTTAAGATATGATTAACTAGCTGGAGTATCCGTCCCCTGGACTAAAGTTACGTAAATTCATAATTAATGAAAGATTATCTTAGGACATGAAAAGTTGTTTCCCCACACATGTAACTGTAAAAAAAAAAAAAGAACGCCCATAAAAACTACAAGACAAAATGTGAAACCGCATCTCCGAATGGACCCAACAAACCTCACTGCTAAATTTGGTGAAGATCCATCAACAGGAGGGCGAAGTAGTGGGTTCGTTAGGTCCATGCGGGGTTACATACAAACCTTCAGTTTTGCGGGTTTTGTGGGCGTTTTTTGCGTTTCTTACCACTACTTCGCCCCCTGTATATGGATCTTCGCCAAATTTGGTATGGAGGTTCATTGGGTCCGTGCGGGGTACATACACATTTTCAGATTTGCGGTTTTTATGGGTGTTTTTACTCCGCTTACCATCGACTTCGCTACTGAAGAGACTATAACTAAACTTTGACTATATAAATATAATATCTGTTGTATATCCATGTAACTACTCCGCAGGGTGTGGATGGATCTTCACCCAAAATTGGTATGGGGTGGGGGTCAAGTTCACTTTCTCTCACTCGCGGGATAAGCAAATCCTGGTTACCAAGAAATATTACACTGTATTATATAAACTTTCAAAGTCCTTTAATGATAGGTAAAAGATCTTCCCGTTGTAGACATACTATTATTCCTCTGCTTACAAGTACCGTACATTGTATCGATAGTTCAATATAGTAGCATTAAGTTACTATTAAACCTGAAAACTCACCGAAATACCTAAAAAATTATCCTTACGATCTCAGAGGTCACAATTTAATTTTGCATGCTGAGCAAACCAAGACTGGCTCAGTTACCTGAAGTGGGTCTTTGCAGGCTCAGTAATGCAAGTTAACTAATTAAAAATAATTAGTTTAACCATCAAGAAGTAACGTTACCTACCTACTTTTTCACAATGACACATCAAACTAGTCCTAACAATTAGATCCATTACGTAACTTAAATACGCCAGTGATGACCTTGAGTATCGAGTGCACTCTAGTGATGTATTGAATTTATAGTTATGAACTTTTTTGGTGGATTAAAAAAAAATCATACTTAGAAAATAATTTAAGTTAATAATGTAACGAAAACTTTTAAACCAGAGTTTAATATATTTTTATAGAAAAATTATAATGACAAGTTTCGGCTATATTTATATCTTTTCTCTTAGTCTTCGGTTCAATAAAAATATTATGGAAAAACCATTCATTACACTCTACAAAATATCTTTTACGTTGAGAGATTATATCAATTTGTAACGAACTAGGCTGGTTGTGGCCAAGTAGTTAGCGAGCTCGGACTGTGAATCTGAGGCTCCATGACGTTCCCTGTGTATATATATATATCTTTGCGCAAGAATTTTGAAAAACGAATAGAACTACGTAGAACTTTCACCCATAATTCAGGGAGTTAATCCACGTCTTGTACTAAATATAGTAATACTAACCCTATCATCAGTGGCGAGTCTTAGGGTTTATGACCCTAAAAATAGGGTTTCGATATTCATGACAGGCACAGCACGGACAGCCCATTGTGTAGCTTTGCGCTTAATAACACCTTAAGCCAATGTAATATCTACAAATACGCAATTTACTGAAAAAAAACAACCTAAATAACATGTTCAATTATCATTTCAGCTAAATAAATTTACTACAGTTTTATTTATGTCCAGATTTTTAACACAGATCTCTCCCCAAATAGAGCTGAGGAGTTGTTTTTGGGTGTCGGGGCAAGGAAAACGAAATTTCATTAAATGTTTCTTGTAACGATTGAATCTGGTGTATCCAAATTTGCAATCCATGTGACGGTAACGTATATCAGTCAGGAGTTATGAGCAGTCAAAAAAACACAAGATTTCAGAGTGGCCGCACAACTTTTCCAACAACGATCACATGCACCAATTGATTATCTGTTTTTGATTCTCAAATCTTCGTTGTGTTTTTGAGGATCTTGTGATCTAGCGGAAGGCTACTACTAGTAATATCAGTACTGTTCACCACCAAACTTTTCCCCGGCATGGCCAGGTGGTTAGGGCGCTTGACTTGCCATCTAAGGATCGAGAACTCGAATCCCCGTCCCACCAAACATGCTCGTCCTTTCACCAGTGGAATCGAACCCTGGATTTTAACATTGTCAGCCGGTTGGCCAATATTTATATACATGAATTTATTAAACTCCTAGTCGAAACTAGCGAAGGCATTTTTTGAATAAAGTGTAGTAAAATCAAATATTTTGGCCGAAATGTCCAAACATTTTGACACAGGAACATTAGTTTTTCATAATCCAATAAAATTATTAATGGATGAGCCTCCAATATAAATATATTAACGGTGATTGGTTGGATACATTTTCAATCCGGGTTCTCATTAGTTATCAGTACTAAAGAGAATCATTGCTCTGATTCAATTTTTTAATTTAATTAAAACTAGCTGGAGTACCCTTACCCTGAACGGAAGTTATGTAAATTCATGATTAATGAAAGGTTATCTAAGGACATGAAAAGTTGCTTCCCTCATATGTAACTGTAAAAAAACGCCCATAAAAAACGCAAAAACACAAAATGTGAAACTACAAATTTGCATGCATCTCCGCATCGGCCCAACAAAC
>NW_013676490.1:4107-12345 GCF_000517525.1 Limulus polyphemus
CCTCCATACCAAATTTGGTGAAGATCCATCCACATCCTACGACATTGACAAACAACAGGCAGTACTATTATATAGATGGACCCAAAGAACCTCCATACCAAGTTTAGTGAAGATCCATCTACAGGGTGCGAAGTAGTGGTAAAAAACGCAAAATGGAAAACTGAAAATGTGTATGTAACCCCGCATGGACCTAAAGAACCTCCATACCAAGTTTAGTGAAGATCCATCTACAGGGTGCGAAGTAGTGGTAAAAAACGCAAAATGGAAAACTGAAAATGTGTATGTAACCCCGCATGGACCTAAAGAACCTCCATACCAATTGTGATGAAGATCCACCCACACCCTTCGAAGTAGTTACATGGACATACAACAGACAGTACTATTATAGTTATATAGATATCAAATTAAATTTAGTATGTTTTCTATGTTTTTAAATTATTTCCATGATTTTGGGGTTTGTCCGAGCAAAGACCACCATTATGATTAGTTATAAATGTTAAGAATGAAAATGTGAGCCGTTTCGTTATATCATAAAAAAGTAATAACCTGTGATCACTGTCTGTATATATGTATGCATATATTATATATATATAAAGCACAAAAATCTGCGTGTCTGTCTGTTTGTTCCTTATCTAACTAACCCTAGGTCGCTGGACCAATCTCAAAACAACTATGTGGGATGATAGTCTGGAACAAGGGACATGTTAATGGGGGTTGACAACCCCTCCACCCCCATTATTGCTGTTATTGAGCGTTTATTATATTTGACGTAATCTAACTTTAACTACATTCATAGATGGCGCCACATTCTTACACCGAAAAAACTTGCATTTTCTATAACACAACATACACACAGTGTGGAGGGGAGGGCGTCTCATATATATCTCACAGAGCGTGCTAGCACTCTCTGTAGGTTAATACAATGGAAAAACAAAGCTGTCATTATTGAATAATACATAATCTCAGCTGTAGTTTCTACTCCAACAGCCACAATAAGGCTGATATGAAGAATTATAATCTTGAATTATATCCACTTCCTACTTTGACCCGTGACCTTTCAACTTCGGCTCGTAAGACACTTCTGCGGCCAATGACCGTCAATTAATTAATCACGTGAAACAGTGTGGAAGGACATTAAGAGCTGGGTGTTGAAAGCGGGTAACAGAAAGCACCCCTACCGCCATTACTTTTTTGCTACCTCTTCGTACAAAGTCACCCTGACCATCACACAGTGTATATATATTCTTATACAAAACGTTTGGTAAACTAATAATGAATACTGTAACAGCATGTTATGTTGTAAATAAATTGTATGAAAGTTAGGATTATTCGTGTTATTTATCGTAGTATCCACCCACACATAACTCGGACAAAGGACGGGTACCTCAACTTGTGTTACATAATACTAAAAGTATTCTATATAACTTCAAATATTTGAGTACTTCATCCAGATAAAATAACTTATAACCGTTACACTATTAAAGCATTATTTTGTTTGAAGTTAAGCGCAAAGTTACACAATGGACCACATCTGCTGTACTCAAGACGGGTATTGAAACTAGATTTTTAGCGTTATAAGTTTACAGACTTGCCGCTGTGCCACTAGAGGGCATTAATAAAGTCAAACGCTACCGTTATTTAATCAGCAACTGCTATTAATGTAATAAAAAAGTTTCAAAATTCAATTGACAGGGAAAACAATATAAGTATAATGATAATATACAAAGAAGCTCTCTTGTTTAAAACCAGAAACCTAGCATTAGCCAGTATTCAGGTGTAAAAACCTAGCATTAGCCAGTATTCAGGTGTAAAAACCTAGCATTAGCCGGTATTCAGGTGTAAAACCTAGCATTAGCTGGTATTCAGGTGTAAAAACCTAGCATTAGCCGGTATTCAGGTGTAAAAACCTAGCATTAGCCGGTATTCAGGTGTAAGATTATATTTATTTGGATTTCTTCTATTTAACAGTTTTGTTTGATTTGATTTTACTTTGTTGCCTAGCGACACAGTATTGCTTTTGCCACTGCAAACGTAACGGTTTCGTTTCATCATTCAGTTGCATCCACCTGATGGTGCTAGGTAAAACTAGCAAAACGTAACGGTTTCGTTTCATCATTCAGTTGCATCCATATGATGGTGCTAGGTAAAACTAGCAAAACGTAACGGTTTCGTTTCATCATTCAGTTGCATCCACCTGATGGTGCTAGGTAAAACTAGCAAAACGTAACGGTTTCGTTTCATCATTCAGTTGCATCCACCTGATGGTGCTAGGTAAAACTAGCAAAACGTAGTGTTTTTAAAAGTAATTCTTAAAAATTCTATTACTTGTGTTATCCGTTAAGAGACTAATTTTTAAAGTGTTTAATTTTTCGCTTTAAAAGTAAAGATCAAAGCCACATACGGCAATCTTCTGTGTCCACCACGGGGAAATCAAACCCCATAGTTCAGCGTTATATAGTACCAACACTACAGTTTTTGAAAATTCAAACTTTTTTGAAAGCACTTGTCTGAAGAAAACGTTCGAGCACTACTTATGTTGCTTTAAAAAATAAATCTTACTTTAACAACCCATTAATAATTTAATATCTAAAGTTTGTTTTATAGCAAAGCTACATTAGGCTATCTGCTGTAGCCACCACTGGGAATCGAACCCCGGATTTTAACGTTGTAAGTCTGTAGACTATAAAACAAGTTTGAAAATCGTAAATCCGCATTTGCATCAAGTGGTCCCCCAGTTGCACAGCGGTATGTCTGCGGACTTACAACACTAGAATCTGGGTTTCGATACCCGTGGTGGGCAGAGCACAGATAGCCCATTGTGTAACTTTGTGTTTAATTACAAACAAGCAATGCATCAAGTGTGAACCTTATTGTTGGACAAAGTAACCTTTCACCAGAAGTGTGAACCTTATTGTTGGACAAAGTAACCTTTCACCAGAAGTGTGAACCTTATTGTTGGACAAAGTAACCTTTCACCAGAAGTGTGAACCTTATTGTTGGACAAAGTAACCTTTCACCAGAAGTGTGAACCTTATTGTTGGACAAAGTAACCTTTCACCAGAAGTGTGAACCTTATTGTTGGACAAAGTAACCTTTCGACAATTTCTAGTTCTATAGTTTGGTAAAAGTCAAAACAAAGGAGACCATTACGATAACTCTGTCCGTTATTACTACAAAACTTGGTTCATTTATGAATGAATAAATGAACTCATATATAACAATGTTTACATTTCCAAGTGTCAGATTTTGAGATATTTTACCGAATTTTTGTTTGAAGTACCTATTTTTCTCGGAATGACAGCGTGAATATCGAGTTATAAACCATTTCTAGCCAAACGGCCCAGCATGGCCAGGTGGTTAGGGCACTTGACTCGCAATCTGAAAATCGTGGGGTTCGAATCCTCGTCCCACCAAACATCCTCGCCCTTTCAGCCGTGGGGGCGTTATAGTGTGACGTTGGTAAAAGAGTAGCCCACGAGTTAGCGGTTGGTGGTGATGACTAGCTGTATTCCTAATAGTCTTTCACTACTAAATTAGGGACAGATAGCCCTCGTGTAATTTTGCGCGAAATTCAAACCGCGAGATGGCGGTATTTTCGGTCTTAAATCCGCATGAACGTTGTGTGGGGAATGAACGAATGGAAGTTTTACAAACCAGTCTTGGAAGAAATGTGATATTTTAAGTTATTTTTTGGTGTTAAAAACACCATATACGTCAACAGCCTGTGGATACGAAACGTGTACAATCTATATGTATAATAGCAACATTTTCTGTCTGTCTGTCACGCCTGTATCTTATGACCGGTTGTCGAAGAAGAAAAAAAGAAAATGATTCTTTTCAAGAGTACATTACAAGAAAGGCATTCGTTTTGTGCAATTCTTAAACTTTCATATCGATATGAACATCGATCCGTCAGTCTTAGTATGTGCTGAACGGTCAATCTGAAGAAAAAAACATTAAAAACAAAAATGTTTCTTTTTGTGAGGGAAGTTCACGAAAACAACAACAAAAAACGGGACTTCCTCCATAGAATGATTGAAAGAAACATTTCTAAGATAGGAGCATGAACGAAAAGAAAAAAAACGTATAAAGAGAGGAGAGTGTTTGAGTATATATTTGTTCTTATTCAGTTTATATATATATATATCTATTATATTTATTTGTTCATGTTGGTATTATAAACATGGATGATTTTATGTATATTTATGTCGAATAAATTGATTTGAATTGAATTGAGTGTATCCTTTTTGACACTTCTTACAGAAATGACAATTGTTAAAGAGCGTTCACTTTGGTAGAGGTCTATGCTTGCACTCAGTAAAATGACAAGGAAGCAGAAAAAATCCCCGCGGCTACTCGGCGAACCTGAGTGCTCTATTGTGCTGAATGCACCCATTGCATTGAAACGCAACCATTTTTTGCGAATAATGAATTGCAGTAAATCTCCTTTGCTTAGAAATAAACACCGTGCAATTTTCCTTATTGAAATAACACACAGAATGACAAAAGACGGTTGTAAACAGCCCACTAGACAATCATATTGCGTATACACTCTGATCCAAGGCATTAGGTTGACTGCATATTTTGTATGTATTCCTCTCTATTTTTATAAAATTAACGTTGAATTGTTTCAACGGCACCTGCTAGTATTATTATCATATTTTCATATGCTGGCCTTTTACATTTTCACTCTATCTAACGTATATAGAAGCCAGTGTGTGTGTGTCACGTCACGCTTGGTTTCTCGAAATAGAAGTCATAAAAACCCAAATGCATTTATTCAGATAGAATACTTCGATTACTGTCTGTCCATTACTATTTTAGTGACGGAGGTGCCGTGAAACCTTCTAAGTGTAGTGAGTGTTGGTATAATAAATCTAAATTAAAGACGCAGTGTGGGATCACTTGCTTAAAGTTTATCATGAAAGTAAAAATATCGATTCAATTTTAAATTTAAATCGTTACTGAATTAAGATATTTTCTGTTATATCACCAACGTTTTTAATAAAAACAAACCTCTTTAATCAAAGGAGATTTTAATTTAAGAAATCAGCAAACATTTTTCCAGTTTTGTTATCTATAATTTCATTTTATACTTTCAATACATACACTAACAACAATATTAGCCACTGTTGGAACTTAGTGTTACCAAAACACACTGGCTTTTCTATATATTAGAAGTTGTTAATCTAACTGATTTTTACCAATAATTATGTGCGGCATGGCCAGGTGGTTAGAGCGCTCGACTCGCAATCTGAGGGTCGCGGGTTCGAATCCCCGTCACACCAAACATGCTCTCCCTTTCAGCCGGGGGGTTATAATGTGACGGTTAATCCCACTATTCGTTGATAAAAAAGTAGCCCAAGAGTTGGCGGTGGGTGGTGATGACTAGCTGCCTTCTCTCTAGTCTTACACTGCTAAATTAGTAACGGTTAGCGTAGATAGCCCTCGTGTAGCTTTGCGCTAAATTCAAAACAAACAAACCAATAATTATTCTATGAATACGCCACGAATTCATTTCATGAATTATCTTAATTGTGATTGGCTCACAAAGGAATTTACCGACGTTTGACTGCCTCGATTGCACTTTTCAGCCTCTTTGTAGGTCACGCTTGATTTTACAAAATTTATATATTTCAGTTAACTAGGAAATGTGAGGTTAGGGTATACTATGGGGTGGGGGTGGTAGTACTTATACGCTAATATAATATAATTGCTGGTGGTTAACATCGAAATGACGATTGAATAATTGTAAAGTTTATATATATGGTATCTTTATGTTCTGTTAATTTTTATTTTTTGTAGAGTTTCTGGATTTCTCTTTTTCTCCCCACGAATTAATTTTATTAACGTATTATATGTTTTGATTTATTTATTTCTGTTATACTTAAGTTATATTTAATACTTTAGATGCTTTTTGTTTCTTCTAGAAACAGCTAATAGCGAGAAAATAATTACTACTGTCTCACGAGTCACGTGCCATGGACTCTAAAGCACGTGAATTAGTCAACGAAGAAGTAGCTAATGTAAGTAATTTTTTTATTGTCTTTCAATAGTGCATACTGGAAGGATTTACACATTTTGATAAAAAAACGACCTTCATACTCCAGAGAAACAAAAACACCCATTTTTTACATAAACAGAACAATCACAACCAAGATTCTTAAAGCCATTAAACAATTCCAACTGACAATCAACATGACACAAAAACACTGGAAGAATTATTTGTTTACTCTTCATTCTCACAAACAAAATGTGCCAAAAAACAATGTTACGTCAGAGAAAACGGAGTAGAACAAATGTGCCACATGAAAACGTAGTTTATCAAATCATATGTGGAGACATATGTATAGGAGACCTTTTCACACGCGCATCTCAGGACACATCAGTGGATTATGTACGTATGGCCAACATAACACCGACACCTATACAAACACGGAACCCCAAACACAGAAAATCAAAACCCATTTAAAGTTTCTTTCTTACAAAAAAAAACTAAAGATTTTAAAGAGATATAAAATACATGGAAGCTATGCTCATTAACGACAAGCTCCCCCCCCCTCCCCGTGGCACAGCGGTATGTCTGCGGACTTACAACGCTAGGATCCGGGTTTCGATACCCGTGGCGGACAGAGCACAGATAGCCCATTGTGTAGCTTTTTGCTTAATTACAAACAACAACACCATTAACGATAAAAATCCACAAATGAACAGAGACAATGGATGGTACACATAATCAAAACACCATTCATAAAACATAAATCTTACTAGTGTACTCGACTTTAATATAACACTTGCGTGCTCTGGTATATCACACAGTTTTACAATGTGTTTAACAACGCTAGTATATTTTGTATCCTTCCAACTTTAAACTATTTCATTTATCAACACCATGATTTTGTTCGGAAACGTCTTTGCCTCAGTTCAGCACTTAGTGATTAAAATATTGCCCAAGGCAACATTATTGCTTCCTGTTTTCCAGGCCTAACAATGCTCATCACATGTGGATCAGACAAGAATTTAACAAGAGTTACTTAATTATAAAACACAAGCAGAGCTACTTGCAGAGCTTATATTTTCCGTCTGTTTTTTTTTTTTCAGCTAATCACAAAACATTCTCTTCATTTGATATTTCATACAAGTAATATAAGTGATACGTTATCATAGCTATATAGTTAGAACAATAGTGAAACAATAATAATATTTTA
Source organism: Limulus polyphemus (assembly GCF_000517525.1). Taxonomy (NCBI): domain Eukaryota; kingdom Metazoa; phylum Arthropoda; class Merostomata; order Xiphosura; family Limulidae; genus Limulus; species Limulus polyphemus. The sequence continues at coordinate 11,316 of NW_013676490.1, forward strand.
TACGTTGTTAGAGGCAAGTTATGGCAGGCTCGAGAAATAGAACATCACAAGTAGTTTTATAATTTAACCAGTATTCTAATATCAAACAGCTTTATTTACTAGCCCTAAAGAAGCCGCAAAGGCAAAATGTCGGATAAAATACGTTTTATTGCAATTATCTGCAGTTTAAAGTCGTTTTCTTTCTAACTTTATTATCGTGATGGCCCCCCAGTGGCACAACGGTATGTCTGCGGACTTACAATGCTAGAAACCGGGTTTCGATACCCGTGGTTGACAGAGCACAGATAGCCCATGGTGTAGCTCTGTGCTTAACTTCAAAAACAACAACAATTATCACGATGCAAATAAAATGGGGAGATGATCAATTAATGTAGCTGTAAGTCAGAATCTGAATTATAGAACAGTTGAAGGAAGCACTCCACCCCCACCCCCCGCTCCCCTAAAAAAAGAAACAATTCACTGTCAGTGTAGCCCAGGATGGATTTGCCCATTAAGAAGGAGAAGCTTGACATGCTAGAAAAAAAAAGGGCATCCAAATAGAAAATAAGAAGCTCTGGATGTTTGACATGACTAAAACTAAACCATAGAAATAAGGAGGTGCTTTTCAGAACAATAGTAACAGCCCGAGTGGCTTTCGTTGAAAGTAACTCTTGTTAAATTCTTGTCTGATCCACATGTTATGAGCATTGTTAGGCCTGGAAAACAAGAAGCAATAATGTTGCCTTGGGCAATATTTTAATCACTAAGTACTGAACTGAGGCAAAGACGTTTCCGAACAAAATCACGGTGTTGATAAATGAAATATCTGTGAAACGCAGAAATACCGACGATATCACTGATATGAATCATTAAGTGTTTAACTCCATTAGTGTATAAACTACATCTTCTAGATATGGTGACGGTATCACTGATATGAATCATTAAGTGTTTAAATCCATTAATGTATAAACTAAAGGCTTCTAGATATGGTGACGGTATCACTGATATGAATCATTAAGTGTTTAAATCCATTAATGTATAAACTAAAGGC
>NW_013676490.1:13237-16857 GCF_000517525.1 Limulus polyphemus
ACTTAGTCTAAGACCTAACCCGTACCACGATAGTCTAAACTTTTTAACTTACGACAGAAATAGTTTTAGTTTCCTCGGCGAAACGTAACCAACGACCCCCCCCCCCACCCCCCCACCACACACACACATGCCTTCTATCGGCCACAGTTTTGGCATAATATCTCTTCTGAAGTTTCTTTTACTTGTTCAGATCTAATCCTACTGTTTTTACCTGTGTCCCTATCCCTTCACTCCCGTTATATGTATATCATATGGTGTCCCAAAAATAGGTATACAGTTGGTAACAAGTAATGTATTTAAAGTAATTAGAATAATATCAGAGTATAAAGTTGATAATTTATTAAACGGCACATTACACATGACATTGGAATTATGAGAAAATTAATCCCGAAGTGTTCAAACCTGTCGCTGTTCACCCACTGCTGGAGTCAGCCTGCAAATCTTCTGACACAAGTCTGTATGTCCATCAAATTTTGTAAGTGCGTTTGTGATGCACCCTTTCATTTCGTGAACATTCCACGATTTTCGACTATACACTTTATCTTTGAGTACTCCCCAGAAGAAAAAGTCCACATACAACTGTATACCTACATTTGGACCACTCTTTATTCAAACACCAACAAGAAAAAAAAAAAAAAAACGTTTAATGTTGACTTCACTTAAGCTTTTACAAACTTTCTTTGCAGCAAAAGTAAATTATATCGTCATGATCAACTACGTTTACAACTGGCATATCAGTAACTTGTAGGACATCACATAATCAACTACGTTTACAACTGGCATATCAGTAACTTGTAGGACATCACATGACCAACTACGTTTACAACTGGCATATCAGTAACTTGTAGGACATCACATGATCAACTACGTTTACAACTGGCATATCAGTAACTTGTAGGACATCACATGATCAACTACGTTTACAACTGGCATATCAGTAACTTGTAGGACATCACATGACCAACTACGTTTACAACTGGCATATCAGTAACTTGTAGGACATCACATTGAAAGAGTTCGGGTCGATCAGTTCTTCGTGCCTTGTGATTCATATTTCGTTCAGATTATCGTCAAATACAAAACTTTGCGTGTTTCCCTCCCTCTCTCTAACTCTCCCTACAAGGAACCATTTAATTATATTGTAAAACGTAGTTGATAAATGTGTAACTTATCGTATCTCTATGGTAAAATGTAGTCTCTCTCTCATGTTTCCAGATCTAATTATGCGTGACTTCTGTATTCGTAAATTAATTTTTAGGCTCAGTTGCCTTCAGACTAGAAGCTAAAACTAGGCTTAAAACTAAAATCAAAAATTCATAGGAAATCTGACTTATTCTGAAGTTCATTAAACAAGAATAAAACTGAATTTAATATAGCTTAAATATGAACCTAAAGGATTCGTGCAACTTTAAAGATTATGATGCTTTGTATCAATCTATAACTGGAGTTCCCCCCTTACACACACACAAACACCTTGTTCTTTAACAATTTACATTTTGATCTACTTACATATATCAGTGTTAATGTTAGACTTTCATTGAAAATTAGTGTTTGTTTGATTATCGAAAAATGTTCTATGTGGCTTAAAATAAAGTATGAAATTTTAATGGGCAGAATTCTAGAAATTTTATTAATAACCAGGACCAAAAGGTGGCAGTTAGATGCTCAGGCCATCTATTGATAAATAAAAATAAAAACAATTTTTATTTAACTAGGGTAATTTGGTTTGGTTTACTACACGAGGACTATCTGCGCTAGCCGTCCCTAATTTAGTAGTGTCAGACTAGAGGGAAGACAGCTAATCATCACCACCCACCGCCAACTCTTGGGCTATTCTTTTATCAACGAATAGTAGGATTGACCGTAACATCATAACGCCCCCACGGATGAAAGGGACGGGGATTGCGAATCGAGTGCCCTAACCACCTGGCCATGCCGGGCCTTAGAGTAATTTAATGTATTCGCACTTAAAATATAATTTTTTGGTTACAGGAATGGATCAAATCTCATATTACAACTGGATGCCAGAAAACTGTTCCTTCTCGATAATTCGAGTATATCGGAGCACTGGATCGACGTTCTTTTAAGTACCCACGCTTTCAAACTTCTCCCCAGTTTGCAGAATGTGACTATAATAGATCCACGTCACACGTCAGAATAACTTTAACTAATACGCAAGAAGCCATATGGGTCATGGGCTATAATATATAGTACTAAACATGCTCTCGTATTGCCAGACTTGGTTTCGCTCAATATTAATTTTTTTACACGTTATTTAATTCAACCAGGGAGTAGCGGGCCGGGATCATTTCCTCTTTTCGGCCTAGAGATTGGTAAAACCGAAACTTGACAGTATATACTTGGCCTGGTGGTTAGGGCACTCGACTCTCAATCTACGGGTAAGAATCCCTGTCACCGAACAGGCTCGTTCTTTCAGCTGTGAGGGTGTTATAATGAGACGATCAATCCCACTTCGCTGGTAAGAGTAGCCCAAGAGTTGGCGGTGGGTGGTGTTGACTAGCTGTCTTTCCTCTAGTCTTATACTGCTAAATTAGGGACGGCTAACGCAGATAGCTCTCGTGTGGCTTTGCGAGAAATTCAAAAACAAACTCACCTGTGTAAGGGAGGTGTCTTAGTCAGAGGCGGCTGGGCTATAATAGCCTTCTCCAAGAATGGCTTCAGGACGTCTTCGATATCACAATACACTTACCAGGAACAAAGTCCAATGTCGAAGTATTTGTTATTAAAGATATCGAAATGAACTCGTATCAATCAACACATTCTGAACGAAGAACTCCAAAACAAACGATAATGGTTCACGTAAACGAAACGTAGGATATCGAGAGTATAATATCTAAGGATATTAGTATCGGAGATTTCAGGTAGATGGGGTTAAAACACCCACCGTAGCTGAAACGCAGTGTTTACAACATTACGAACATGTCTCAACAGCCTGTAAATATCTCCCACGATGTATGGGTTGTGGTGGAAATCACCATATTACGGTTTGTCCAAAACAAAATAACCCTTTGTGTTCTTATTGTAAGCAACAACACATCGCGAAGGACGAATAATGTCCTAACTACAAGGACATCAAAAGAACAATTTTCAGCATACACCATAACATCAAAAGAACAATTTTCAGCATACACCATAACATCAAAAATGGTGTATGCTGAAAATTGTTGTTTTGATGTTATGGTGTATGCTGAAAATTGTTGTTTTGATGTTATGGTGTATGCTGAAAATTGTTGTTTTGATGTTATGGTGTATGCTGAAAATTGTTCTTTTTAAATGTGGCTAAGTTTATTTAAATGAGCTGTTTGTTTACTGTGAGCGAACTGCTGCTGTATAAGTAAATGAAGTTATGTTATTGGTGTCAGTAGAAGTGTTATTTTATTTTTGCTTTTTATATATGTAGTTAATTTTTGCGGTTTTGATGTTATGGTGTATGCTGAAAATTGTTGTTTTGATGTTGGTTCGTAGTTATGCTAGATTGCTGTCCGGTGGTTAAAACAAATACGTCAGCCCCAGTGGCATAGCGGTATGTCTGCGGACTTACAACTCTAGAACACAGTAAACAAACAGCTCATCTAAATAAACTTAGCCACATTTAAAAA
>NW_013676491.1:0-3241 GCF_000517525.1 Limulus polyphemus
CTCTCTCTCTCTCTCTCTCTCTATATATATATATATATATGGGATCATGATCGTGAAACTTCAGTAAGTTCTTACTTTGGAAATGCGTGTATCAGTATATAAATGGTAATGGAAAGAACGTTGATAGAACACGGCTGATCTTCTTGTTTTTTCTGCAAATTGTTACCTACATCGCAATAGTTGTCACTTATTCAATATGTGGGAAATAAACTAAGCAGTTTATATGAATGCTTCACCTTAAAACTTAGAATATTTCTGGAGTAAATTGGCTGATACAACTCCAAAACGGCTCTGTCTTATCTTTAAAATGGAACCAATGTTTCGCATTGTGGAAAAAGTAGAGTTGTTTTTTATTATTTAGCGAAGCTTTCACCTTCAACTGTTTCTTCATCTACCTTTTCTATGTTTGTATTTTATTTAGACGAGTCATGGATTATAATAAAGCTTTTTTTCATATAGCTCGAAATAAATCAATAAACTGTATTTTGAAAAGCAAGTACGAACCAACGGAAAATAGAACAGGTGACCAGAACTGACGACGCTTTCTTTTTCCTTTTACTGTTGCTCGGGCTATTGTACCTTGTCAGAAAATATATCACGTTAATTATTTAAAACTAGCTGGGGTACCCGTCCCCTGGACAGAAGTTATGTAAATTCATGATTAATGAAAGGTTATCTTAGGACATAAAAAGTTGCTTCCCTTATATGTAATACCAAAAAACGCCCGTAAAAACTGCAAAACACAAAACGTGAAATCGCAACCTTGCATGTATATCCGCATGTACCCAACAATCCTTCATGTCAAATTTGGTGAAGATCCATCAAAAGGGGAGGGCGAAGTAGTGGTAAAAATACGCAAAAGCACCCATAAAAACCGTAAAACGTAAAACTGAAAATTTTTATGCATCTCTGCATGGGTTCAACAAACCTTCATGCCAAATTTGGTGAAGATCCATTTACAGGAGGCGAAGTAGTGGTAAAAAACGCCCATAAAAACCTGCGAACGCAAAACTCAAAATTTGTATGCACCCCCGCATGGACCTAATGAACCTCCATACCAATTTTGATGAAGATACATCCACCTCGGAGGAAATAGTTGCATGGACATACAACAAACAGCACTATTATATTTATATAGATAAATATATTTACATACTTACTTAACAATTAAAACTTTGAATTTAACAAATTATCATCTTGTATAACATACCAGTTCTTCCCCAAGTTTCTTTTTTTTTATGATGGAGAAAAAAGATAAAAGTTCGAGGTGATACATGCCAGATATTACATCTCAAGTGTCACTTTAATTCAATTTATTGCATGCTAGCTGAAGATTCGGCTAAAAGGATCATGTTTCGGCCACTTGGGGCTACATAATACAACACAACATCCATAATTTAGAGGGCACAATGCACGTTCTGACAGAGACTGAAGGTTAAGTGCTATTACTACAAGTAAAGTTTCATTATTTCATGGCTTCTCCCACTCTTTTTCCACCAAGGTTCTGTATAAAGTAAAGATAATATTTTACATGATTTTACGGCCGTGAAACTCCCTGACGTACAATACAAAATATTGTAACATGTCGAAAAGCAAAGGCTCTTCTGTGGGTACACAACAGGGGGGCATCTTTATGACACACCAAAACTATCCCTCTCTGAAACCTTTAATTGCATAAGCCTCGTTTCTTAAAAAGTTAGCAGGGAAAAAAATGTAAACAAGTTTTCAAACTTGTTGTCTGATTCATTCCTTTATAATTGTTTATATAAGTAACTTGTTGTTTTTTTTTCTGTATAAAATGCTCCTTTTTTCAATTATTAAAAAAAAACTAAAATGCTCTTAAAATACATCAATATTAATTCAAATAGAAGAAAAAAACGAACACCTAATAAATCGTACATATCTTTTTTATATATTATATCAGTATGAAATATGAAAAATGCCTAGAATATGGTTCATATCTCGTGCCACCTAGTGGTTTCGGGGGGAAAGCCTTTGGACTTATGACGTTAAAATTCAAGTTTCGGTACTCATGGTGGGCACAGCACAAATAGCCCGTTGTGTAGCTTTGTGTTAAACAAACAAACCAAGCCAGATTTGATATCATATGTTATCCAGCAAAGATATTTGAGCCCGGCATGGCCAGGTGTTTTAGAGCACTCGACTCGCAATCTGAGGGTCGCGGGTTCGAATCCCTGTCACACTGAATATGCTCGCCCTTTCAGCCATGGGGGCGTTATAAAATGACAGTCAATCCCACTACTCGTTGGTAAAAGAGTAGCCCAAGAGTTGGTGGTGGGTGGTGATGACTAAGTGCCTTCCCTCTAGTCTTACACTGCTAATTTAGGGACGGTTAGTGCAGACAGCCCTCGTGTAGCTTTGCGCAAAAATCAAAACAAACAAAGATATTTATCAGAATCATTTTATCTCGTCATGGTCAATCTTCATAATCTGTTTATCATATCTGTCTCAGGCCGAAAAAGATTCAGTAACTAATTGAGCTAAATAATAAAAACCCGCTTAGAATCCCAGCTTCTAATTTTGAAGTATGTATATTAGCTCAACTGAAACGAAATATTAAAAATGATTGCAGAACAACCACGATTACTCAAAGGAATTCTAGAGCCAAAACTGTTTCGGGCAAACAAGTTTTCGCAAGTGATTAATTATTATAAGGAACACTATCACGTGCTAATGTTACTCCTTTAAGTTTAATTTTCTGAACCAGCTGTCCTAATAAGGCGCGTGATGTCATAGAAAATTATCAATTATCTAAAGAATGTGGTACCTAGAGCGTAAGAAATGAAGTTGTATTGGACTCTGGCATTTTTACATCGAGCTGGGTGTAATAAGTAACACACAAGCTTTTCACGAACGTATAAAGAAGCCTACTAAGAAGACATACGACTGCACTACTGCACGCACCATCTTTAAGCGAGCGTGTGGTGGGTACATCGATGGTTCACCAAACTTTGTAAATATTTTATAAGCTGCCGGCGATAAAAAAAAAGTGTTCAATGGATTAGTTTGATCGAATTGGCGGGTTTGCACGTCAAATAAATCGAACAAAGTTGGACTCGCTCTTTTTTATCTGCAGCCTGACTCGTTTATAGAGCTAGAGAGATACGGATTGTATCGGTACATTTTGGATGTTGATTCAAACTATTCCAGAAGTTTATTTGTTTGTTATGGATTTCGCGCAAAGCTACACGAGGGCTATCTGCGCTAGCCGTCCCTAACA
>NW_013676491.1:3722-7032 GCF_000517525.1 Limulus polyphemus
AAAACATCTGGCCGTGCCGGGCCTATTCCAGAAGTAGTGGTATTTTATTATAATAGAATATGAGACCAAAACATTCCTTAAACGAATTGGATGGGGGTGGGGGCTTACTTTGTTACACCGTTCATGTGCATTAACAAAATATTTGTCAAGCTTTAATATCCATGAAAAAAAATGCCATAAATGTTTATTACACGCATTAAAGTAAGATGTTACGAAACAAAGCTAACGATGTAAATAAGAAACGTGGGGGGGGGGATTTCTGTAGTTTTTATTGGAGGTTGTTAAAATAAATCCTTCAATATCGTGGTTATTTCAAAAGTAACTCGACTTTATTGTACCTGTCTTTCTCAAGATTTGTTTTTACTCGAAGTTATTATAACAATAAATCCACAGTTTGTTGCTTTCTTGCGGGCCTACAACAACAACAAGGGCATCTTTCCAATTTTACGATGTTTCGGTGATGTTTTCTGTTGCTAGATCGTCAAACTGAGATTAACCTGTTAATATCAACTTTGAAGTCGTTGTGCCCAAGTTTCCATGTCAGCTTAATTTGAATTGTTAAATGAAAAAAAAAAAGGTTTGCTTTATTTGAAGTTAAGCACAAAGCTACACAATGGGCTATCTGTGCTCTGCCCACCACGAAAAAAAAGGTATTTAATAAGATTTACAATGATAAAATCAGTGGTTCGATTCTCCTTGGTGGATACAGCAGGTAGTTTGATGTGGCTTTGCTATAAGAAAACACACATTAAATAAGATATCCTTAATAGAAGGTTAGGTTAACATCATGTTCAAACCTATTACCTAGTGGTTAGGGGCGTTCGACTTAAAATCTGCTGTTTGCGGGATCGAAACCTGTCACCGAATATGCTCGCCCTTTCAGCCATGGAGGGTAGTCATAATGGAACGGTCAATCCCACTATCCGTTTGTAAAAGAATAGCCCAAGAGTTGGATTACTCTTGTCTCAACGAATAGTGGATTTGACTGTCACTCTTTCAGTGCTTTGATGGTCATAAAATGTGAAGCGCATTTTTGGCTATAACGAGTTGCAAACTATAAATTATCAGATTCACAATCCGGGCACGCTAACTATTTGGGCGCGCTTAGCTCACTAAGAAAAAGACAAGGATTATTTCACTGGAAACGCTTCGTTGATATACGTTTTTATGTTAGGTAAACTTGTATGTTGTATAAGTACACTTATGCCACTGTTTAATAAGCTCACAGTAGTGCTGTTAGTGGATTTACCTGTAGTTCCGTTGATACCTGTTTCCACCAAAATATTTCCAACATTTAAACTACATTGAGGCAAGAACTGATTTTCGGCATTTTGACTGAGGCATCACACATCACAATAAAGCAACTATGTATTTTGTTTGCATATATTTTCAATATTATTGCAACTAAGCATAATGTGGGTATAAATACCCGAGTATATAACAATTTGGATGAGATTAAACACTATTTTGCTAGTATAACCTATTTTAATCCTTCCCTAGTAGAATTGGGAGTGGTATAATGGTTAGCATGCAGGGTTGTGAATCCGAGGATCCATAGGTCGTGACTCCCTGCCGCAGTACTTTAGGGCTGTGGGTAAATTATAAGGGTAACGGCCAAATCCCACTATTTGATTAGAGTAGTAGCGACAAATGCCGTTAAGTCTCTGCCTTCCGTCTAGTATATCAGTTAACAATTAGAGACTATTATAAGCATATAACTCTTGTGTAGCTTTGCGCGAATATACGAAACAAATAAACCTTCGCTAGTAATATCAATTAGAGATAGGTAAATCCAGTTATTGGACTTTTACTTAGGGATAAGAGCTATTTTAGCTCTGATTGTTAAATGCAAAAATGTTCTTAAGTTGTTATTTCCCGCCATGTAGATGTTTAACTATTCCTCGATCGATTGCTGAAAGGTTTAAAATCTGCTTCACACTGTTCAGTAGCTTTACGGTGTTCTACGTATTTTTGGGGTGGGGGGTGGGGGATCCTTAATCGTTTAAAACACGGGTGATTCCGCTATAGTGAAGCAAGTTGAACTGTAAATTTTCGAGTTTACGCCCATGTTTACCACCAGGAGACGTTTCTCTAGTGCTGCTCTCTGAAACCTTATAATGTAAATATTAGATCCTATAAAAGCATTAGACGAGAATTATTTTATTTCAGTGATTTGTGTGTGTGTGGAAGAGACCAATATGCTATAAGTGGCCTACCAGGAGTAATAAACACGATTGAAAACAAATGGGTTGTAAAGTTAAAGGGTTTGTTTGATAAGTGACGTAGTGCCTTTATCTGAAGTACAAGATTAAATCATTCTTATTTTTCCCTTGTGGCAAATCACACGTAACAAATTTATATTGTTAGGTTGAGGTTTCATAATGTGAAACTAAAAGAGAACGACTCTTTAATTGAATAGCAGAAACAAAAGGGAATTTGTATGTAAATTACTTGTAATGAAACTATAAATTGGAGTACTCTATAAATATGGTCACGAATCACATGAGGAGCAACATGTAGTAACGATTTTACTTAAACAGAAGTGGTCACCTTAATTCATATTTTGGTGCCAGTAGTACTTTGTATATACAGCTTACTGGTTTCTACCGCTAGGGTTTCGTGATAAACAATTTAGTGGGTTTACTACAATGATGCTAAATTGTCATATTATGCATAAATGAAAACGTTTGAAGGGAAAAGATGGTTATCATATTTTATTTCTAAAAACCATAAAAACAAATAATTAAAACCGAGGCACAGCTATTTCTAATCGATATTTCCAAACGCTGGAAATTTGGAATGAACTGCGTAAATTTTCAAGTTTGTGTTAATATTTGTGTATATACATATATATATATATAAAGAGAGAGAGAGGGTAAATTTAATCAACTTTACTGTTAGCATACAAGGCTAATTCCCACGTACGTATTATTAGATATTTTTTAAAAGTATAATTGGTTTAATACATTCAGATGTAAGCAGCCCTAATTAAACATAGATGCAGTTATTTTGTTTTCTGAGGAAAGTCACTTGATAACAATCAACCGTTTACTTCATTAAGTATTAATCGATCTCACGTGCCACTAAATTCCTTAGGTTAGTTAAGCCTTACAAACAAATATATTTTAATCTATTGGAATTTTGTCTTACAAAACCGAGAAAACATTATATTAGATTGCTGCTTTTTGTACTGAATCGGACCTAGCCTCAATCTTTTAAGCTAGCCCATCCTCGTGAGAGTTAATCGGATTACGGCCGAAAACACCGCTAATAAAAAAAATCATTAATCTAATCTATTTTCTATAAGTTT
>NW_013676491.1:8003-10638 GCF_000517525.1 Limulus polyphemus
AAGAATAGAGATTATTTCATTTAATAAATGTTTTGTTTTGATATATAAGTTGTTCGGGTTTTTCATCTAACAAAAATCGACATTAATTTCTTGACGACCTAATACATAGGTATCAATGTTTTACAGTACGTATTTGACTACGAAACTAATGCTTGTAGTAGACAACGTCTTGTCTTGTTGAATTTTAAAAAAAGCCACTCGAAGCCTATCTACGCTAGCTGTCCTTAGTTTAGCAGTGATAAACTAGAGGGAAGGCAGCTAGTCATCACCACCCACCGCCAACTCTTGGGCTACTCTTTTACCAACAAAAAGTAGTACCGACCGACTAATTATAACACCTACATGGCTTAAAGGGAGCGCATGTTCAGTGATAGGATTCGATCCCGCGACCCGCAGATTGTGATTTGAGCGTCTTCATCACCAGGCCATGCCAGTCAGACAACGTCTGTTCTGCAAGAAGTACCTCCGTAGAGTTTAGAAAGGAAAAAAATGGACAGGTGTTTTGCGGTCGACAAAAAGTAGGGACACTAAATCCTGTTCGATCTCATTAGGCTTACTCTCCCAAAGAAACCCGGTGAGTTCTAGCGAGGTCAAAGTTTCGTATCGTGAATGACTTTGTTATTTTTCATTTTGATAAATAACGAGAAACGGTTGAAAACGATCAATGATTGATTGACATTCGTGGAAATTTTGGTCTACAGACATATCGGTTCAACGTTTTAGAGCTTACGTGTTGCTAAGAAAGAGGAAAAACAGGTACATTATTAGACCTCCTGTCTACAGGAAAGAACCATATTATGGGAGACACCTACTAATTATTTTGATGTCAGATTGAACCATATACACCCAGCTACAAAGAACTTTATTTCCATAACAAATATATTTTCATAGCTATACTACATACGAAACTCGGAAAGTAGAGCCCCCCCAGTGGCACAACGGTATGTCTGCGGACTTACAACGCTATAAACCGGGTTTCGATACCCGTGGTGGGCAGAGCACAGATAGCCCTTTGTGTAGCTTTGTGCTTAAGTACAAACAAACAATCAGAAAGTAGAAAACACATACTCAATCGATGAAGATCATTTGCTGCGCAATTATGAGAGAAATGAGATTTTAAAAAATCTTTCAGCTTGTGCCTTTAAATTCTGTTACTAATGATATCCGTTTTATTGAACGAAAGCGTTAGAAATATTTCAGTAGCTTCTGTGAGACTCGTGGATTGATTAGCTACTCAGAACTCGTATATATGAATCGCCATTAAGGGTAAGCAGTGACGTCATTAGGTACTAAGGGAACACGCCCATCTTGATGAAGTCATAAAGTAAAGGACGAAGGTTTTTTGTTTTTTTTCTGTCCCTGTGCAGGTTTAATCGATGGTTTATAGCTATAAGATACATTCTTCAGTCCAATCTTCTATATGCCTTATATAACTATAAAATAAAGCGTGACGGTGCAAAGGTGTAATAAAAACATCAACAGATAGTGCAGAAGAAGTAAGATGCTCTACATGTAAAAGATTTCTGATGGTTTTACATAAACGTCAGAAATGCTCGCAAGCACGAGAAAACAAGGACCTCAATAAATTTCATTGCTAATCTGAAATTCTGCAGCACAATAAATTACTTCACCAGCATCTTTCCGTCTGATTCAATGGCTCTGTCTCCCGGATTAGCAGCGACATCTAACGGTCGTGAATGTTTGATTTATGGAGAAGTGTGTGGTTGGGAAAGTGATTTTTAATTCTTACGTCGTTTAGAGAAGCGACCGGGAAGTTTTGTCACTTAGAGGACCAGGAGTGATTTAAGGGGTCATGAAAAGAACGTTTAACTTAACTGAAATCTCATCTCGCCTGCATTTCATCTTACAATTTTTTTCAGCTTATAATGCTGCAGCTCCTGGTAAGCTTGCGGTTCAAAAACCTGGCTCACATATCACACACAAAGCTACTTGAAACTGTACTTCTCGTGAAAACTAGCCGAATTGTTGTAAGCAACTCCATTTCGACGGAACAGTCTTTAACAATTACTGTTGATACTGCAGAGCACATTGATATCACGTCCAAGTGTAAAACATTTCTTGCAAAACGAATGAATAATACAATTAAATTTATTTTGTATTAAACACAAACAAAATTCACAGTTGATATCACAAGTTATTTAACCTACACTGAAGTATGCTAAAATTATATACTTAGGTATGGTGATTTTTAAAAAACTTTGTTATATCTGTGTGCTGGGTTCGAATCCGAGATCTATCACTAGCCAGGTGAGAATGCTATACGAACTGAGTTCAATCTACTTTTAAGCCGCGGCATAACGGCTTATAGAATGGCTCTGATATTTTTATTTCAAATATAAACTTTTAGCTCATAGCTCCGTCTCTTGATTGATTTGTGATCTAATTATAGTCGCGGCTATTGAGGATTCCCTGTTATCTTGTATGCAGTGCTAACCTTACTTATTAGACTTTTATGTCAGTTCTTTTTCATCAGAAATTTTCCATACAATTTGGTTGTTAAGCACAAAGCTAACTAATGAGTTATTTGTGCTGTGCCCACCGCGGGTATCGAAACCCAATTTAAAGCGTAATAAGAATAAAATGAATTTACATCAGTCTTTATACATTTTCAAAG
>NW_013676491.1:11404-13289 GCF_000517525.1 Limulus polyphemus
GTGGATAGCAGTTGCGTTTCAGGATGTCATGTAAGAACGAAATTTCAGAGTGTAGATTAAGATATGTGGAGCACAAGTTGTAAGCTCTGTTTAGTAAGCATGTAACAAGGTAAACGGGATAAAGCTATCAAAGTGTATAAGGAGACCAGTGGACGTCTTTTTTCGGTAAATTGATGTGGAAAATCCATTAGCATTACGGTTAATGAGCATGTCTAAAAAAGGTAAATTATTATTATTTTCAACGTCACATGTAAATTTAATGGCAGGATGTTGTGAGTTAAAGTATTATAAAAATTTTGAGCATTGATCACTGTTATTAAAAATAATAAAAGTGTGATCCACATACCTTCTGTATAGAACAGGCCTAAAGTTAACTGGACAGGGGTCAAGCCATTTCTGTTCGTAATGAGAGAGAAATGCCTTAGCTAAAGTTGGACCTAGTGGGGAGCCCATCGCAACGCCATCTATTTGTTCATACAAGGTGTTGTTGAACAGGAAATGTGAATTTTTAGTGGTAAGATCCAGCATGGTCTTTATTTGATTTTCAGAAAAGCCATTTAGAGGAATGTTATTACGCGAAAGCTCAGATATGCATATGTTAATAGTTTCATTTAAGGGAATATTTGTAAAGAGGGAGGTAACATCAAAGCTCGCCATGAAGAGATTATCTGAGGGGGGTAGTTGACTTAGTTCACGTTCAAAGTGGAAGGAATCCGGGATAGTATATTCATTAGTAGTGAGTGGCTGAAGTATAGGTACAGGGAATTTAGCAAGTTTGTAACTAGGTGTGCCTATAGTGGAAAGAATGGGTCGGAGGGGGGAACCTGTAGTTTCTCCCCATGATTACTGTTTAATAGTCTATTTGTTTAATTATCGTTATATTTAGCAACTGTACTTTGAAAGCGTAATAAGCCTCAGACCTTCCGCTGTACCACTGTAGGGGGAGGGGGGCATTTCTGTACATAGTTATTATATTTGCTAGTCTAGTTGAAGATTCGTTCGAGAGTGGATTATTTTGAAAAGATTAGAAAAAACAACTAAAATATACTGCTAATTTACACGAGTTAAAAATGTCAGAAGCACACGAACACCATTATAAAACTAAGTACTTTTAGAATGTTCTGGATTGTTTTATTTTGTCGCTCTAAAGAGTGGACACATGAAATTTTAATGCTCTAAGTGAAATTCCTGAAACTAGGTAGATTTTTTTTTCTATATAATTATTCTTATAACGCTTCAGTATTTCTAGATCTTATGGTCATTAAAATTGGAAGCATGTCTTTGTTGTGTTGATCTACTTACTCCTCGTGCACAAAATATCATATTCGAAAAATGTTCATAAACAAAAAACGAGCGAAGGATTGTCTTGAGCAATGAATTAATGAGAATTTGAATCCGTGCTCCTAATGGACTTTCCTTAATGAATATTTTAGTACTGTAATTATGATGTTTTTTAAATCACCGTATAATTCTCATGTAAATTTTATTCGAACATTTAAATATAGAATTCAACAATGAATAAAATGCTTGTTGTTTTTCGTGGTAATCGTAATTGTCTTGCTATGATTTTTACTTCGCAAAATTTTTTTCAAAGTACTTACGAAGTTTTCTTGAAGTTACGAAATGTAACTTCGAACATTTAAATATAGAATTCAACTATGAATCAAATGTTTGTTGTTTTTCGTGGTAATCGTAATTGTCTTGCTATGATTTTTACTTCGCAAAATTTTTTTCAAAGTACTTACGAAGTTTTCTTGAAGTTACGAAATGTAAATAAACTGTGCAATTTATTCATACTTTTTAATGACTCCAGGTGGTGTGTGTGTGGCGACGTGACTGTGATATATTTTTATTTACTCTTCTTGAACTATTTGTTTGTTTTTGA
>NW_013676491.1:13299-17404 GCF_000517525.1 Limulus polyphemus
CTACTCTTTTACCAACGAATAGTGTGATTGACCGTCACATTATAACGCCCCCACGGCTGAAAGGGCGAGCATGTTTGGTGTGACAGGGATTCGAACCCGCGACCCTCAGATTGCGAGTCGAGTGCCTTAACCACCTGGCCATGCTGGGCCTCTTCTTGAACTTCGCCTAACCCTAACAGTTTCTGTTTAATATTCTATGACCCTGCCTAACCTTAAAATATTGATTTACTATTCCCTGCCTCACCTGACGCTAACACCTAATTCCACCTAATCCTAACAATGTCACTTTCCTCTTCTTTAATCTCACTTCACCCTAACAGTATCGGTTTACTAGTCTATGACCCCGTTTTACCCTAACAGTATCTGTTTACTATTCTTTGACCCCGTTTTACCCTAACAGTATCTGGTTAATATCATATGACCCCGCCTAACCCTAAAATATCGACTCGCTACTTCATGACCCCACCTAGACCTAACAATATCAGTTTCCTGTTCTTTAATCTCACTTCAACCTAACTGTATCTGTTTGCTATTCTATGACCTCGCCCAAATCGAGGGGTATCGGTTTACTATTCTATGGTCCTGTCTAACACACTTTCACAACTCTATAAAGGGTTAATCGCACTCTTTAAATGAACGAATTGTATATGCTGATAAAGTAACACGTCGAGACACCGTGGGCGATATGTTTAGTACCTATGTATTTAGGTTCTAGCGAATTCCCAGCTTTACACTGTAGTAACCACACGCACTAGGTATATTGTGTCACAAACTTTTCCAAAGAAAGACATTCGTGTAACAATATTGTTAAACCTAAAGAAGGACATTCGTGTAACAAGATTGTTAAACCCAAAGAAGGACATTCGTGTAACAATATTGTTAAACCCAAAGAAGGACATTCGTCTAACAAGATTATTAAAAAATATAGAGCCAAAGAATGACATTCGCGTAACATGTTTGTTAAACAATGTAGACCCAAAGAATGACATTCGCGTAACAAGATTGTTAAACAATGTAAACCCAAAGAAAGATATTCGTATAATAAGATTGTTAAACACTGTAAACCCAAAAAAAGAACACTCGTCTAACAAGTTTGTTAAACAATGTAGACCCAAAAAAGAACACTCGTCTAACAAGATTGTTAAACAATGTAGACCCAAAGAAGAACACTCGTCTAACAAGATTGTTAAACAATGTAGACCCAAAGAAGGACATTCGTGTAACAAGACTGTTAAACAATGTAGACCCAAAGAAGGACATTCGTGTAACAAGACTGTTAAACAATGTAGACCCAAAGAAGGACATTCGTGTAACAAGACTGTTAAACAATGTAGACCCAAAGAAGAACACTCGTCTAACAAGACTGTTAAACAATCTAGACCCAAAGATAGACATTCGTGTAACAAGACTGTTAAACAATGTAGACCACAGCAGGACGTATAAAGTGAAAACCATAGTTACAAAAGAGCATTCACCGACCCAGTTAAAGCTGATGTTACGAAACTCTATGCCTGACAGGATAATGAACAGGATCTGAAGTTAACGAAAGCTCAAAGTTCACAAGATTCAAAGAACATCTCCAAATCAGCGTTTTTTGTTTTTTTTTTAATGAGAAAGTTGACCAACTAGACTAGAATCACAACTGTTTCATTCGACCTCCTCCCAAATCCTTCGATGCATTTTCTATGAACTTCTGTGGCTTTGGTCTTGGTAACCACACGCAGTAACGGGTCTGTGGAAAGTCTGACATGATGTTTAGTCAACAAATGACCATGCCGTTCTTCGCAAAAGCTTGTTACAATTAGAACTGTGAAGTCTGATAATAATACATAATCACGACCATCAGACTTAATAGAGAATGAAAGGAGTAGTTATCAGACTGTGAAGTCTGATAATAATACATAATCACGACCATCAGACTTAATAGAGAATGAAAGGAGTAGTTATCAGACTGTGAAGTCTGATAAAAATACATAATCACGACCATCAGACTTAATAGCAAATGAAAGGAGTAGTTCCAAGGTTGTTGTTGTTTTTTAAACTATTATTAACCTTCAGTACAACCTCACCCCACAGAGCTTATTGGGCGGGAAGGAGAATTTAGATGTTTAGGGTTTAGGTTTTGTTTGTTATGTTGAATTTCGCCCAATGTTACATGAGAGCCATCTACGCCAGCCGTTCCTAATTTTGAAGCAATAGACTAAAGGGAAGATAGATAATCAACACCACTCACCGCTAGCTCCTGGGTTACTACTGTCAGACCTAATGATGGTATATGACAGTCACTCTTATAACGCACTTGCGGCTCTAAAGTACGAAGCGTGATTTTTTTCATTTGTTTTTTGACGGTAACTGGATGGGAATCACGTAACACCAGGTCCACAGTCCAGTACGCTAACGACTGCTGGACCCTGTCATTTAGGTGATCCACAATCGTACTTAACAGTTGGTTGAGTGTTGTTTCTCTAGCGAACACCATAACCTAACAAAGTAAAGTGATTTTATCTGGTTAACAATGCGAACCCACTGAAGGACTATGTCGTTATATCTGTATAGGTCATATAGCTCGTTTAAAGTTACAAAATTGTTTGGTTTTGTTGTTGTTTTCTTGTAATTTTAAGTTCCAGTTTTCAGTTTGTTTCTTTGTAGTTACGCACAAAGCTACAAAGTGAGCCATCTGTGCTGTACCCACCATGGGTATCGAAACCCGGTTTTTAGCGTTATAATCCTTCAGCCTTACCGTTGAGCCATTGGGCGGGGGGAGGGGAGGACAATGTAGCGCTTATAAGTTTGCTCAAAAATGAATTAATATAATGAGAACATATAATTAATATTCAATCGGTGGAGGGGTTTGTGTTTACAAGACAAAATCCTCAATCACTAAAAAGTTTCACGTGTAAAGCTTGAAATAAACAACTATAGCCTTTTTTATTTATTTATTTATTTTGCTGTCAACAATTGTAATCTTTATTTTATATTTTGGCTAACAAAAACTATAGCCTTTATTTTATATTTTGGCTAACAAAAACTGTAGCCTTTATTTTATATTTTGGCTAACAAAAACTATAGCCTTTATTTTATATTTTGGCTAACAAAAACTATAGCCTTTATTTTATATTTTGGCTAACAAAAACTATAGCCTTTATTTTATATTTTGGCTAACAAAAACTGTAGCCTTTATTTTTTTTGGGGGGGGGTATCAACAATTGTATCTTATATTTTAATTTTTGGGTATCAACAACTGTATCCTTTATTATATTTTTGGCTAATCTGTTACTCCCACCCCCAGGTGGCTCAGCGGTAATACTAAGGGCTTTTCAGGATAAAAAAATCGAGTTTCGGTACACGCGGTGGACAAAGCACAGATAGGACATTGTGTAGGTTTGCACTTAACAACAGAGAGAGTTACCAATCCCATAATAATCTATCATAAAAACGATTGCAGTTGGTTTTGAACTCTCCGATAATATAGACATTACATGTTTGGAGCTCTGTATAAATTCACATAATATCACGTGCTAAAGAAATCCACATTAAGGTATCTATTCTAACATCAATTAATTTATTAATAATTTTTATTTCGTTTTTTTTTTTGCGTCCAACTCAGTTTTCATCTGTCATAAATTAATTGGAACTCGATCTAAATATAAAAATTTTCTAAATTTCTTTCTTTTCTTACAATACACTTATACATACACACACACACACACACACATACACATATATATATATATAACACACACACAGGTACACTCTGGTATGTACATATATACACTCATACATACACACACACACACACACACATATATATATACACACACACAGGCACACTCTGGTATGTACATATATATATACACACAGGCACACTCTGGTATGTACATATATACACTTATACATACACACACACACACACACACACACATATATATATATATATATACACAGGCACACTTCTGGTATGTACATATATACACCCATACACACACACACACACACACATATATATATACACACAGGCACACACTGGTATGTACATATATACACTCATACATACACACACACACACATATATATATATATATATATATACACACACAGGCACACT
>NW_013676492.1:0-3020 GCF_000517525.1 Limulus polyphemus
ACTAGACGGAGTTTCTCGGAGAGAATTTATACTGGAAATTAACAAACGAGCAGATACGTAACAAATCTGATAAAAGAAACTTTACAAAATCATTTAGTGAAGTATGATATCATGAAAGAAAGTCAAAAAAGATTTATTAAAGTGAAATCTTGCCTTATCAACCAATTGTTTTTTTTCGAGGATGGAAAGTTTACTTGTTTGTTTATAATTAAGCACAAAGCTACACAATGGGCTATCTGTCCACCACGAGTATCGAAACCCGGTTTTTAGCGTTGCAAGTCCGAAGACATACCACAGTGCCACTGGGGGGGGGGGCGGATGGAAAAGATGTAGGCTTATACTTAGATGTTCAAAAAGCTTTTGATAAGTTGCTGTACAAAAGTTTAGCTAAGTAAATGACAGTGAAAGGCGTTGAGAAAACACTGGTTAGTTGGACTGTAGCGTGTTTGGATGAAAGAAAACAAAAGGTTGATATTAATAGAGTCCATTCATACTGGACCATTATTAGTAGCGGAATACCTCAGACTTCAGTGTTCTTTTACTTAAGTTAAGTACAACATTTGACCACAACAGCATTTCTTATACCACAGAGCAATTTTATTTGATATAATAATTTCCTCATCTACAAAAAAGTTATATATATTTCAGGAAGTTCATACCATACTTAAAATATTTTATATAAACAGTGAGGTATTAGAAAGAAGAGATCATTTACTTTTATATTGATTAAAAATAAGTCAAGTAACATCTTAAAACCTAACCCAACTACTTACAAGCAGGATAAAAAATATTTCACAAGTAATAGTTCCAATAATATAATCAACTACCTATCTTATATTATCGTGATCCAAAGTTTTACTTGAATAGTGAACGAAAAATAACAGCGAAATAAATACTTATGGTATATATATATTAATTTGAATTTACATTTTTCAATAATTATCTCTTTGTCTAAAACAGAATAAGAAAGAATATAGACAGACACATTTCTAAACTTTGCATCGATTTTAAATATTTCATTTATTATTTAACTTTATCTTTCTAAAATATGTGCAATATTAATACGTACTCTAATTTATATTTCTCGAAATACTAAAAAAAGTTTGCTCACATTTTTGAGATACCACATAATTTTTGAGTTCATTTATTTTTTACACAATAAAATGAAACAAAGATCGCAAAAATGAATATAAATAAATCTCTTCTACCACTTATTAGTACATATTCTATTACAAGAATGATGAATTTTCCAGGGCCTTAAATTAATGTTTTCAAATTATTTTATTATATTTATAAACTGTAAAACGAGAAAATAAATCGCTACTAGTGTGTATAATAATGAAGAGATACAGAAAGCTTAAACTTCACATTTTTTTATCACTTTTACAATATATTAAAGATTATCAAATATCCAAACTAAAGAAAGAAGTATTTAGGCTTAGTTTCATTACCTATAAAGGTTCATTCACTCACCTCTTAGATTTTAATTGCAAACATACAAAACTTAAATTGTTCTTAAACATTTTTTCTAGAACTTCGTCTGTCTTTAAAACACGACGTTTACTGTAAAGTATTGATTAAATTAAAGGATATTTATCAACCTCAAAACGCATTTTAAACCGGCCATATGGGATATTTACTACGCTCAAAACACACTTAAAACTCATCTTAAAGGATATTTACCACGCTCAAAATACACTCCAAACTCGTCTTAAAGGATATATATATATACCACGTTCAAAACATACGTCAAACTCATATAAAACAGTCAGCACGCTAAAAAAACACACTTCAAACTCATCATAAAGGATATTTACCACGCTCAAAATACACTCCAAACTCGTCATAAAGGATATATATACCACACTCAAAACACACGTCCAACTCATGTAAAACAATCAGCACGCCAAAAAACACACTTCAAACTTATCATAAAGAATATTTACCACGCTCTAAACACACTTCAAACCCATTATAAAGGATATTTACCATGTTCAAAACGGATCAAACCCATCGTGAAATTTTATTTAGAATTTCTTATATAAATAAGCTTTGCGTTACATAGATCAAAGTCTTAAATCCAGGCAGCAAGGATATCTATATAAGTTTTAAATTTTGATGAGAATTATCATTGCTGGATCTCGCTAATTCGAAGCTGCTATACATATATATATAACAAGTTCAACCGAGATACTGAACCGAAAATATCACATGGTAACTATGGTTAATCTACATCTATTAGTACTATCGAGCCGGTAATGTCTATAACAAAACGTGGTTGGTTTACATGGTTGACCAGCCACCTATAGTACATACAACAGAATGCAGTAAGTTTGGCTCAACCTCAATACTCGTCGTATTACTCGGTGTCCTCGTCAGTATTTGTTACATTTAGCGTAAAATATTGAAGTGTTTGTTCTATACGTGTAACAATTTTTCAAGAAAGTACGCCAGTGTACTAAACAAAGAAAAGTTTGTATAAAGGAAACAGCGTTAATTCCTGACCTCCTATTGGTTTCTTCTCTGTTTGTGTAATACAAAAATAAAGAAGCACGAACTAGTCATGAATATTTCTTGCACGATCTGTTCTTCTAAATCATATTTAGACGGATTAATGGAATGTTATTAAGCTTCTTCGTTGTCCTAACACTTACGACATCTTTATAACACTTACGACATCTTTATAACACTTACGACATCTTTATAACACTTTCTCATTTGTAACTCCAAAACAAACAAAAAGTGCAGAAGTAAAATATATCTTGGGAAATAGAACAATAATACGGAAGTAACTTGTATCTTGGGGATGGAACAGTAATACAGAAGAAGTAAATCCTATTTTGGAAATGGAACAGTAATACAGAAGAAGTAAATCCTATTTTGGGAAATGGAACAATAATACAGAAGTAACTCCTATCTTGGGGAATGGAACAAAAATACAGAAGAAGTAAATCCTATCTTGGGGAATGGAACAAAAATACAGAAGAAGTAAATCCTATCTTGGGGAATGGAACAAAAAT
>NW_013676492.1:3983-11854 GCF_000517525.1 Limulus polyphemus
TTCTAGCGTTGTAAGTCCGCAGACATACTGCTGTGCCACTGCGGGGCTTACAGAAAGAAGGCGTGAATCGTGCTACGCATTTTGTTGATTTTAATATTTACATTTACCAACATCGTTTATTACATGCACAAATTCGCATGCATTCAGCGTAAAGCACAGTATAAATAAGATAAAACAAAGAGCGCAACCAATGTAGCTTTATTTATTTCTAGGCCTGGCATAGCCTGGTGATTAAGGCTCTTGTCTCGCATTCTGCGGGTTCGAATCTCCGTCCCACCAAACATGCTCGCCCTTTCAGCCATGAGGACATTATAATGTGACGATCAATCCAATGGTGATTCGTTTGTAAAAGAGTAGCACAAGAGTTGGCAGTGGGTGATGTTGACTAGCTGCCTTCCTTCTAGTCTATTACTGCTACATTATAGACAGATGGCCTTCGTGTAGCTTTGCGCTAAATTCCAGACAAACAATCCAATTTATTTCTATGCATAGATAGCTATTTAGTTTCATATATTACTGAATATTTCAGTTTTAAATTAATGTAAATACGAAACAGTTTACAATGTATGAATTTGGGGATCTAAAATGAATCTTAAATTGTCATCTACATGATGATTTAAATATTATAAGAATAATTATAATAATTTGACTAATTTGTCAACTCTTATATTGTTTTTCAAAATTGTGTAGATGAGATTTTTAACAAATGACTTTATTTTAACAACGAATCCTGAGTCAACGAGATCACGTATTATACCTCACTTCCAGGAGGCACACACTCAATATTTCCTCAACTCTCTTGCAAGTTTTACAGAATATACACTTCGTATAAGAAATTCAACAATTTCGTCAAACTAAAAGATGAAAAAAGTGGAATTTTTGTTTGTTTGTTTGTTTGATGTAAAGGCAAAGAACTCTCTTGCAAGTTTTACAGAATGTACACTGTCGTATAAGGAATCCAACAATTTCGTCAAACTAAAAGCTGAAAAAAGTGGAGATTTTGTTTGTTTGATGTAAAGACAAAGAACTCTCTTGC
This sequence comes from Limulus polyphemus, assembly GCF_000517525.1. NCBI lineage: Eukaryota > Metazoa > Arthropoda > Merostomata > Xiphosura > Limulidae > Limulus > Limulus polyphemus. The sequence continues at coordinate 5,020 of NW_013676492.1, forward strand.
AAGTTTTACAGAATATACACTGTCGTATAAGGAATCCAACAATTTCGTCAAACTAAAAGCTGAAAAAAGTGGAGATTTTGTTTGTTTGTTTGATGTAAAGACAAAGAACTCTCTTGCAAGTTTTACAGAATATACACTGTCGTATAAGGAATCCAACAATTTCGTCAAACTAAAAGCTGAAAAAAGTGGAGATTTTGTTTGTTTGTTTGATGTAAAGACAAAGAACTGTAGAAGGTACAACGATTTACTTTGATGGTAGATGGAGAATTGTTGTTTTTTTTTACTAAACTTCATCTGAGGTCATGGCGTTATTGATTATACAATATCTATAAAGGTTCTCGCGAGGCCAGAAATAATCGGGAACTGTAAAGATAAACCGCAGCTATTATTTTTTTCTCAAGATTGCACATATTTTGGAGGATAGATGACAGATTTAAAGCTTGCTTACAAATGTAAGGTAGCAGTAGCGAAATGCTCATCGTGCTACCAGTGCAGTTAGATGTGGATGTGATCACAACAGGATATCAGTTGCAAAGAAAGCAAGTCGTAAAAAAGGTCAACCGGCTGAAGAGAAGCATGTCCACGTACAGACCGGGTATGTTCCCCGAATCGTCGGAATGTGGATGTCTTGACCATAGCGGTGAGTTTGTTTTTTTGCTCGAGGGCTATCTGCGCTAACCGTCCCTAATTTAGCAGTGATAGACTAGAGGGAAGGCAGCTGGTCATCACCACCGCCAACTCTTGGGCTACTCTTTTACCAACGAATATTGGGACTGATCGTCACATTATAACGCCTTCACGACTAAAAGGGAGAGCACGTTCGGCGACGGGTTTTGATCCCACGACTCACTTTGAGCTTTGCAATTCACTTTAAAAGACATTCCCCATAGTTCATAATGTTTAAAGCACAGATCCAAGTTCACTGGCTTATTGCCAATAGCAGCAGCCCTCCAATCGTGCTTACTTCGAGTAAATAGGAATATATTTTTTATAATTATAAATCTTGACGAACCCAATATCAAACCTCTAACTTACACACTAAAAATGTATTTTCAATATTCACCATTTTCAGGATTTTTCAAAGATATTTATAACCTTAGTCGAATGATAACATATCTTGTTAAATAAAAGACGTTGACACCATGAGACGAGCACGTGTTCTAAAGTGGTATTTTACTGTATAAGATAATGGTTTTATTTTTAGATTCATCAAAGGATATAGTTTTATTAATCTTTCAAGAGAAATGCTGGACAAAATAGTAATTTTATGTGAAATTTGCGTTTTAGGTTTTACAAAAATTTATAAGTAAACATAAGATAAAACAATTACATATGCTGTAAAGATTCTGTGACTTTTGTAGTAATGACGTATTTCTCCAGAAACAACAACAATAACAATACGTGAGTACGGTTTCTAATTCAGCCGAATCGAACTACATTTTACAGTTTATTTATATCAGACTTCCAAATTATTTATTTTTCGTTATTTGATTTGTAATTTTAAGTATTTAATTTCCACGAATCTCTGGAGTGTTTTAATGTGTAAATAACCTACTTTTTCCCATAATGAAATCTAAGACTAATGGTTCATCTGAAGTTTTAGGTGAATTGTATAAATTCTTTTACTTTTTATGGCCAATGTTATAACAATCAAGAATCTCCTTCAAGCTGTTTTAAATACTACACTTTAAGGAAAATATTATCATTTAACTTCCCCATCACAGAATCTATTCAATGGTAAGAAAATAAATTAAGCCTTTTTTTAAATATTTGGCAGATGTTTCTTTTTTCCGAGTTACACTAACCAGTCAATATTTTTGTAAGACCGAAAATAAATTTGCCTGCGTACAAAACAAAACACAACTATCATAATGCTTCTGAAACAACGCTTTATTTACACACGTTTTCAAACACAACAACTTGTTTTTATTTAATACTAATAATGCATATCTATCTTTTTACATAAAAGCACTCAGATAAAACTTTTGTGAATAAACTCGAGAAACGATTAAAAACACGTTTAACATGTCATTAACATCTTACTCCGGCATATTTCGTGAAAGCCACTTGACGTACATCCAGTGTATCAATATATAGAAACATGCATTTAAAAACTCACAAAGGTTAATCTCGATACCCCTCGGGGAAGTGGAGGAAGCCTGCTTTGTTTAAAGAACCAAATTCACAGCCGCGAGGCTCGAGAGATAATCCTTTGACCTACCTTGGTCCGGCAAAAATCTCATAGGTACCTGCTAAATGAGACTCAGTCCTTAAGTAGCTAAATACTTGGCAAAAGAGCGTTTGCCATCTATCATAATTTCCATTTATAATGCTATACATTGTACTTACAATCAAAAAAGTAAAATTACTACAGTTAAACACGCCATAGACAAAACGACATCATAGCTCAAACATATACCTAATTTCAAATGCCGTTTTTAAAGTGAAGTCTTGCCGGGCACTTCGTCATGATGTCACATAATTTTATATCTTATCGAGCGCTTTCGTTATAGCGAAACACAATGTTTTATTTTATAAGAAATGCCTGTAATATCTCACAATTTTCACTCTGTGCAAACAAACAGTTTTAAAAAAAATCACGCCGTGTTTTACAAGAAAACAGTTATAATAACTCTGCTAAGGCACATTGCTATGTCATTCTTTATGTCTGGTTCGAATTATTTATTCAGATATTTTAAGAAGCTTTCAAGTTTACGTCCAATTCATCGAGGCACTTGTAGGTGAATGCCGCGCGGTTCCTAGCGCCCTCACGTGGTGCAGTGGAGTGTACAAACCAAGCCAACATCTTCCTGCAAAACCTCATGAACTTTGAGCGTATAGATTGTTTCGTCTGACATTCGGTTTACTGGTTTTGTTTGTTTTAGAGCAAAGCCACATTGGGCTATTTGCTTTGTACACTGTGGGGGAATCGAACCCCGTATTTTAGCGTTGTAAGTTCATAGACTTATTGATGTCCCACCGGGGGAAAGTTTTACTGGCGTTTCATTCCAAAGCATTTATGCATGTATTTATTTTTCATATTTATCCAATTTGTCTCCACTGAGATGTCAGAGTTCAACAGAGAAGCTCCAATACAAAGATCATGAGGTTCTGACATCAAGCAGTGCGATCACACGTGTACATCCACCTGTGCCTACAACAGAACACAGTACAGGATAAGTCCTAGAACATTTAGGGGATTTTGTAATCACAAGAATTCTCTAAAACATAAACCTACTATTTCTGACCTATACTTAGCTATTTTACATCTCACACAGGATAGATCAGAAAGCGACACGAATAGTCAATACGTTTGTGTGAAACTTGTTCGATTTTTGATAATGTAAAATCATACCCATTGTCACACAGCGCCATCTGTAAGTACACACTAAAACAAAACAAAGTGTAATAATCTCAATTAAAGATCAAAGTCTGATTTTTGAAAATAAGTTCAAATGATCCAGAAACTGACTATTTAATGACGCTCTGTGACAAGTTCCGATTTCAAAAGACAAGTTTATGTACAAGAACTTAGTAAGTACTTGATGTGCTTACTAATGTCATATTTGAAGAAGTAATGCATCAGATAGGCACAGACAGTATTAATATTGTTTTACACGAACATAAGTAATAAAATGATCCATAACTTATTATCTAATAATATGCAAGAAAACAAAAACAAACAAACAAAAACACTTTGGAAAGCAAATTCAAAATACAAAATGTGATATAATTTTTATAGCTTCTTATTATAACATATTTGGTCATAAATGTTACATTATTTATTGAATAATATATTACCATTTGACATAAATTTCACTATTTAACAATTTAAACAAGAAATATTTTTTTTCATAAACATTTATTAGAAATGCTTATTAAGCTACTTAATAATTCTCATAACTGATAATTCTTAAGGTGAGATAAAATTATGAAACATAACGACAGAAACTTGTAATATTTTGCATGCTATTTATAACCATTAATTTTCTTCCCCGATGTTGTTAGTCTGCAAAAATTCTCAAACTTACCACATGTGTTTTTAAAGAGTTTTCTCATTTTTTTGTCCATTACTAATTATTTTTCATACTGCCATCTTCAGGGATCATTACATACTAAATATTGAGCAAGAGAATCATTTTAGGTCATGAAATGTTATCATGCAAAAGTTCGTTTGCTATCCTCTCGTTCTTTGTTGAAAACTGTAATTATATTTTGTAGGTAAATTCATGACTATTAACTATATAACGAAGAAAGGTTGATATATATTTTATTTAAATTTGTAAAGCTGACGATTTTTAACACCATTCAGCTTCTTTTATTACGTCCATCTCCCCGAAAAAAAGTTACATGTTATAAACTATGTTTAACTTGTTTCGCTTATATGACAGTATTTCCAAAGAGTTTGTTCAACTGAAATTATTGATAAATAATGGTTAGTGTCTTTGTATTTCACAGAACAAAGATGTAAACAGCATGAACCTTATTCACGTATATATGGATCTAAAGATTTCATAGCATTTTGTATATCTTCACTGTCATCTTCAATTTGTGGTTCATTCGTATCATTTTCATCGATATCAGCTCCAAAAACTGTCTCGTCCTTCACACCGGTCGTGTCCCATACCCGAATGGTTCCATCATATGAGCCTGTAAACATCTTACCCTTTATGACCTGTAAATACCAATGGTATTATTACCACATGGTTATTCTAAAGCACAGAAAGTTTGTCTTCGATTATCTATAAACCAGTCGTAATTAGTATCACATCTTGAAACTCCCGAATGTTTTTCACTTACTTTCAAAGGTTTCAACATAATTATCATCTTCATCAAGATCAATAAAAGATATTACATGCTTTACAGTTTGTCGTCATTATAACTAGAAAACAACAACAAAAAAGCTGGCTTAGTACTCATACATTACTCTGTGTTTATTAAGGGAAGATCCCTAATCGTATCCTGATCCTTTGTTTGTTTGTAGTTAAACACAAAGGGCTATCTGTGCTCTGCCCACTACAGGTATCGAATCCCGTTATAGTACACTGTCCAACAAACATCTTGTCTGTTATTTCCTTGACCAGTGGTTCTCAAACTTTAGTAACCCGAGGACCCCTTTTAAATTTTTTCGCAGAAAAAAGATTCCATGTACATAAAAATCTGAATTTCAAAATTAAATGTTTTAATTAATATCAATGTAATTTCACGGAAAATAATTTTTAATTCCGTAAATCATATTTTTATGATATTTCGTACACGACTTTCAGATCTCAGTTGGAGAAACTCTGTTTCGGAGGATTCACTATGATTTTACATCTTTCAGATATAGCATGATAATGAACCCCCAGTAGCCTTTAACAAAACGAAAGGAGTCTAAATGTTATTTCCAGAACATTAGACGAGGTAAAACAATGTACTAAAATGATAGAAAATAATTATGGTAATGTATGATTATTTTTCATGTACTTTCTGGGATTTTAAGTATTTTAATCAGGGCATTAACAACTCGATTTTAAGATGAAAAAGCATCATTGATAAGAATGGAGACTATTTCATTTAATAAATGTTTTGTGTTGATGTATAAATTGTTCAGGTTTTTGCATCTAAAGAAAAAGCGACATTAATTTCTTGACAACCTAATATATTATAACTAGCGTTTCGCCTCAAAAATGACGGAGCAATTACTACCACCCCCACCCAGTGGCGTACAGAGGTTCTATGATGCCCGGGGCCTTGTACCTAAGACCTTGGGGAAGGGCGGAAAGGGTTCTACTATTCGATTCGACTCTTTGCGTTGGATGCCCTCCCGATATGGATGCCCGGGGCTCCAGCACCTTTCGCCCCCCTCTGCACGCTACTGCCCCCACCCCATACTATACCCTAACCTCACATTTCGTAGCTAATTGAAATAAATAAATTTTGCGAAATCGAGCTTGACCAACAAAAGGGCAGAAAAGTGCAGTCGAGGCAGTCAAATGTCGGTAACTTCCTTTGTGAGCCAATCAAAATTAGATCATTCATGAAATAAATTCATGACGTATTCATAGAATAATTATTGGTAAAAATCAGTTAGATGAACAACTTCTAATATGTAGAAAAGCCAGTGCGTTTTGGTAACACTCCGTTTCAACAATAGCTTTATGTCATGTTGCTAAGCGCTTAGTATTGTTGTTAGTTTGTGTACTAAAAGTATAAAATGATATATATATATAGAACGAAAAAAAAAAACAAAAAAAACTGGAAACATATTTGTTGTATTTTTTAATTTAGAGTCTCCGTTGATTAAAGAGTTTGTTTTTTATTAAAAAAGTCGGTGATATAACAGAAAGTAGCTTAATTAAGAAAATATTTAAATCTAAAATTGAATCGATATTTTTACTCTCAGGATAAATTTTATCCTCTTGGCTTTTATATAAGTTAGATATTGTTCGTGATGTAATAAGTAAAACAAATTTATTTCCTAATTTTCATAAATAAATGTAAAATTGATATTACAAATATATATATATATATATATATATTAATAAGGTAATCAGAACTGAATGAGAGTTGTTCTTCTCATCGTTTAAATAAAGTTAAATAAAAATAAATATATAGTTAACCGCATAGGAGACAAAGATACCAAGTCAGCGGCCTGTTTGTGCAATGTGTAAACTATTTTATTTCGCCGTCGGTGCGAGAGGTGAACGCCGTAGGAGGAGAAGGGGCCCGGCATGGCCAGGTGGTAAGGGCGCTCGACTCACAATCTGCGGGTCGCGGGTTCAATCCCCCCTCACACGAAACATGTTCGCCCTTTCAGCCGTGGGGACGTTATAATGTGACGGTCAATCCCACT
>NW_013676492.1:12781-17059 GCF_000517525.1 Limulus polyphemus
CCTCGTGTAGTTTTGCGCGAAATTTATAACAAACCAAATTAATTTAATTTTTGCAACTTATGCAGTAAATGATACATTCAGTGGTACATGTAAGGGACTGTCTTATGTCGAAAGTTGTGTTCTTTCCTCGTTTACATGTGTGAGTGCCTGGAGTATCATTGTGTTTTTGTTTAAGGTTACCGTGCACCAGGATTTCTTTTAGGTTTTCGTCATGTCTGTAAGAAATAATTGGGGGGGGGTCATTGAAAAGAGATTTAGTGGTAGGATTGAGTGCTTGCCCCCCAGAAGCTCAGTGGTAAGTCTAGGAGCTCACACAGCCAAAAACCGGGTTTCGATACTTGTGGTGGGTTGGACACTAAAACGTTCAACCAAGTTTTCTAGAGTTAGTGTCGTTTATTCTCAATAAAATAATATTAAAACTTTATTATGCCTTACGAAAGTTAACATCGAAACGTTTCAATTTAATATAATCCATTTGACTGTAAAGAAGAGTTATCGGGATACCTATTAAACATTAATGAAACTGTCTTTTGCTCGAGTTGGGAAACTCCCATTATCTTTATGTTTTTTACAAGTATCTTTACGTATTTAGATTAGCATTCTTATAAAACATTATGCTCAATGTGTGGTAGTGCTTTCTCCCCCCCCACCCCCCCAAAAAAAGATTTAAAGTAACGTATTTGAGTTTTAAACTTCTTATCGAGTTTCATATTCACGATTTAATTAGTTTTAATTATGTTTGTATGTTAATTAAACTGTTAGTTTTACATATTTAACAACTTCTTTATAAAAAAATATTGAAAACATCACAAGTACATATCCACAATACTTTACGATTCCTATAACAATTACCTCAAAACATTATACACTATATGAACCTGTCATTAGTTAAAGAATGTCATCATTAATCGTACTTTGCGGACACCATCTGACTGGCAACAACAACAACGACAACAACAAGAAATACACTGTGTTTTCCTGTTATATGTCCACTAAGTGCTGTTCTGCTTTTGTATCTTATGGATTTTTTTTTTTGGTAGTGCTGAACAGCTTTCTTAACTTATCACGCCAGTGGGGAAAAAAAAAATTTTTTAATGACTTTGCACATTAGTTCATTATTCAAAGCACATTCACTGTTCTTGCGTGATACAGTTTTTCCCCCCGTAACTCTCGTTTCTTGTCATATATATATATTCACTAACTCAAAACAACCACTATATATATTTCACTCATGTTGGTGAATGTAACTGTAATATAAAAAGGGTTTGTAACTCACCTCCATGCACATGATGGCGTGTATGTGTCCACGGAACGTACGCTTTAACGTGCCTGATTTAGCCTCAAACATTCTGGCCAGCTTGTCTCCACATCCAGTGTATACTGCAAAGACAAGAATAAATAAACCGTAGTTAAATCTAACGAGAAAAATTTCCATATGAAAAAAAGATAGAAACGATTCACAGGAATAATCAGGGCATTATTAGAACATTCTGAAGACTTATGTGTGAAAGAACAGAAGAATAGGCAGTAATATGTCAACCATACAACCATAACATATAGGCCCCAACCTTAACTTTTGATGGTATTAGCACAGTGGTTGCTAGCTTCCTAGTTATTTCTTTTCATTAGCAAATTTAGGACTGCTATTGGTAAGAGCACTATTTTTCTTAAACATTTACTGTAACTATGTCATAATTAATCATTTCGTGCATTAAATGTAAATAGATATGTTTATATCTTATTTATATGTATAACTTTTTATGTTATGTTTTGCTTTCAAATAATAAAACTTATTTTAATTACACGTAACAGTATTTTCGTTTTATCTATTTCACAAAAGTTAAAAAAAGATGTTCGTTTTGGTCTGAAACTGGTGTATCTAGGCCTCGAGCTCCTGGTTCTCCGACGTCTACAGTGCCACAGAGGTTAAGATTTAAATGCCGAATGCTGGCGAAGCACTAGAAGAGAATAGGCCTGGAGTTTGTGTTAAACTCTGACAAATTAAGAAGAAAATGAAAAAAAAAGACATTTGCAGTTTAACTAATATCTATTCTATTAGTGTTTCCAACAACAATCACTTGGGCAAAGTATTTCTAACGACGCTAACAAGAAAATTGGACTGCAGAGGCGGGATTATGTGAGCCTACCTGGTTGGCCCATGTGCTAATTGCCCAGGCGTCCATTCTGAAGAGTTGAATCTAAGGTTTCGCTATCCCCTTTTCCCGATACATAGCCTGGATATGCCATACAGCTCAATCGGGAATCGCAAATTGATATGGCCCCGGCAAGTGAAGCAATGTTATGTATTGCAGTAATAAATCATACAGTAGGATAATACGCTAATTGAAATTCGAACCAAGGAAATATGACTTAATATCAAAGTAAACGAGTATAATGCTTGCTTTTCTTCAGATTTCCGATGATGATATTGTAGTTGTTGAAACTTCTATAAATATCAAACTAAAGCAGAGAACAGCTGCAGAATCTTACAATACATATACCTGAAATGCTATTCTTCTTGTTGCCTGGATTCTTGACTTAGCTTTAAAATATTTTACCAATCCACCTTAAGACAATTTATATCGAACAAGATAAACCTCAGTATATCGTAATTGTTTCCAATGATATCGATATCAAAGTGAGTTCTTAGATTGTGTTGGTTCAGATAGGACGGAATATTTCTGTGTTGGTTACTTAACATTTTCAAACTAATTTTTTCATTAATTATATCTTTAAAAAAATTGTTTTTGGTGGTGTGCGTGTGGGCAGAAAATGATTTTTGGGCTAATAAAGTATTTTGTACATAACTGATACAAAATGAAATAGGTTTATCTTCCAGTTCAAGGTTACAACCATATCTCAAAGTCGTCTTGTAAGTGCCTATTAATAATGCATGGGCACACAGCTGATACAAAATTAAATAGGTTTATCTTCCAATTCAAGCTTACAACCATATCTCAAAGTCGTCTTATAAGTGCCTATTAATAATGCATGGGCACAAAACTGATACAAAATTAAATAGGTTTATCTTCCAATTCAAGCTTACAACCATATCTCAAGGTCGTCTTATAAGTGCCTATTAATAATGCATGGGCACAAAACTGATACAAAATTAAATAGGTTTATCTTCCAGTTCAAGCTTACAACCATATCTCAAGGTCGTCTTATAAGTGCCTATTAATAAATGCATGTTAATAACAAGTGTTTCTTGTTTGTTTTTAAACACACAACTACACAATGAGCTATCTGTGCAGTGCCAATCGCAGGTATTGAAACCCAAGTTTTATTATGACCATGGTCAATCCTAACGGCAAATTCCGTTGTTTATTTTTTGAACAAACTATATATTTAAATCAAGATTCCCGTTTCAAAGTTTTGTTTGAACAATTAACAGTCTATTTCCACTTCTCATACTGACATTCAAACATTAACTTGACGGTGATAGCTTTTGGAATTTGGAACACGCTATACACACAAAGAGCTGAATATTGGCCATATAATATTTTATCTTTTTGAACAAAGTATACAATTTGAAAACTAAACAAAAATTAAATAGATAATGTATATACGAATAACTAAGAGTGTGTCATGTTATAAAGGAGGCACAAGAAAGAAGGCATTGGTTCATAATTTAGATTGTTATCGATATTTTCGGCCGTAATCCCAAAAATATATGTAGCAAGTATTGGTTACCTTACAAGAAACACAAAAGCTGGCCCTAAGCATACATAGGAGCACAGAGAAGAACAAAGATTCTCACAGAAACATATATTATTAATTCGTGCATTGAATGAAATGAAAATGTGAATATAAATAATATGATTACCAGAGACAGTTCGGGTTCAGTTTACCCTCTTTTAGTATTTACCATCTCTCAACCAACTTGATATATTGTTTTCATCAAGTATACTCATTTATGCTCAGAGTAAAACTTAATAACATTTTGTGAAAAACAGTTGTTATATATACGGTAGCCACGTAGTTAAATTTTAAATATTTCATATGTATGACATCCTTGGCGTGGTTTAAAGTATATGAATTCAATAGGAATACAAAGGACTGTATATTTGATCAGTAAGTGGTTTAAAGTATATGAATTCAATAGGAATACAAAGGACTGTATATTTGATCAGTAAGTGGTTTAAAGTATATGAATTCAATAGGAATACAAAGGACTGTATATTTATTTGATCAGTAAGTGGTTTAAAGTATATGAATTCAATAGGAATACAAAGGACTGTATATTTATTTGATCAGTAAGTGGTTTAAAGTATATGA
>NW_013676493.1:0-2054 GCF_000517525.1 Limulus polyphemus
TGGAATTCTTGGAAGATTCAAAAGAACATAACAGCAGATTGGTATTTCATATTTTAAACTTCAGTGTCACCTGATCAGGTCAGAAAGCAATGAGGTCCAAATATAGTCGTTCCTCACTTGGAATAAATGACCACAGGACAGTCAGCCATTAGCTTGTTTGTTGAATTTGGCGCAAATCTGCTCGAGGACTATTTGTGCTAACCATACCTGATGTAAACTAGAGGGAAGACAGCTAGTTCACACCACCCATGCTAACTCTTGGGATTGACCGCAACGTTATAACGCCCCCTCAGCTGAAAGGACTAGCACATTCGGTGATGGGATTCGAACCCGACACCTGCATGTTGCGAATCGAGTCCCCTAACAATCAGGTAGCAATAAGTTGCACCCGCCGCTAGAGGAAGTTGTCCAGTATTGAATAATAAAAAAATGATATTGACTGTTACTCTTATATCGCACCCACACCTGAGAGTTTTTAGATTAGGTTTCAAATATCATTTATAAAAATTTAGACACATTTTGATAGCTTCGATACACGTTTTATTTTAACATATTTATAATTTAGATGCTAATTAGAAAGGTTACATGCTAAATGTTGATTATTATGTTTTTTTCCCGGTCTTGAAAATAATTTATTTTATTTTACAAAATTGAATAAATTATGCCTATTAAAATGTTTACGTCACTACCGGTATACTGCAAAAACTGGCTAAATTAATCCATGTTCCCACACTTTTTTTGAACTTATTTAGGTTATAGAAACAAACAACAGTTGATAATAAGTCTGTCAATATTCATAAAACAAATTGTTTTGCACTGATAATAAAGCCCCCCCCCCCCAAGTGATTGTAAATCTGTGGGTTTATAACGGTAAAAGATACCGTGGTGGGCAGAACACAGATAGCCCATTGAGTAGTTTTGCGCTTAGAAACAAACGAAATTCTTAAGGTATCGCCCCAAATGTATCAGCATTAAGTTTCCGGGCTTACAGTGCTCAAATCCGATGTTTGATTCCTCGCGATGAACAGAGCGCAAACATCTCATTGTGTAACTTTGCGTTAAAACCCCAAAAGATTTAAAACTTACCCCAGAAGCACTGGACTCAAAGTCATCTTCATACTCATAAGTAGGCGTTATACTGTTCTTTTCGTTTTTTTGTTTAGAGGTAACGTTCCTCTCTACGTGGTTGGTGTAAACGTCTGGCAGCCCAGGGGTGAGAGAGGAGGCACTGTTCCAAGCGTCCACTCGTCTCGGCGGGGGAGGTGAAACGTGAGGGGGTCTGGTGACTTGAGACTTGGTACATGGCATTATTCCTGGAAATATAAAAAACAGTTGGTTAAGTACACCACAGGTTGGACATCTATTTACTGAAATGTTTTTCTGTGTTGTTTAAGAACTATTTCTTTACGAGTAATATATAGTGAATTTTCTCTAATATTCGTATTATATATATATATGTATTAATACGCTTTCTGAAGACAATTACAATAAACATCAACGTCGTTCAGCCGAAATGTTGACCACTATTGTTTCCTCTTCCAGTCGCGATTTTTCCAAATAGATTACTTGTTTTAATGGCAAGAAGAAGTTGAAATTCAACAAGTTATTCTGTTAGATTTAGAAGCTTTTATTTATAATACAAATTTGTTAAGTGCGAATTATTTATTTTCATAACTAAGTATTTAAATCTTTTGTCAATCACACAAATTTGAAATAAAACGTAACAGTTGTTTCCCTACTGGAGTCTTCTTTCAATATAAAACAGCATTTCCCTGACAGAGGCACTCTTTCAAAGCACTGTTCTTAATAGTATTTCACTCCTGTTTTCTTCTTCTAGAGCACTGTATATAACAGTATTTTTTACTGGTGTTTGTATTTTAAGCACTGTATATAACAGTATTTTTTACTGGTGTTTGTATTTTAAGCACTGTATATAACAGTATTTTTTACTGGTGTTTGTATTTTAAGCACTGTATATAACAGTATTTTTTACTGGTGTTTGTATTTTAAGCACTGTATATAACAGTATTTTTTACTGGTGTTTGTATTTTAAG
>NW_013676493.1:2868-7121 GCF_000517525.1 Limulus polyphemus
ATTTAAGCACTGTATATAACAGTATTTTTACTGGTGTTTGTATTTAAGCACTGTATATAACAGTATTTTTACTGGTGTTTGTATTTTAAGCACTGTATATAACAGTATTTTTACTGGTGTTTGTATTTAAGCACTGTATATAACAGTATTTTTTACTGGTGTTTGTATTTTAAGCACTGTATATAACAGTATTTTTTACTGGTGTTTGTATTTTAAGCACTTTTATAACAGTTTTTCTTTAACGTCTTTCTTTAAAACAATAATTCCCTATCGGGTCTTTTTTTAAAGCACTGTTCATTAATGTATTTCCCTATCAGGCCTTTTTTAAAGCACTGTTCATTAATGTATTTCCCTATCGGGTCTTTTTTTAAAGCACTGTTCATTAGTGTGTTTCCCTATCGGGTCTTTTATTAAAGCACTGTTCATTAATGTATTTCCCTATCAGGCCTTTTTAAAGCATTGTTCAATAATGTATTTCCCTATCAGGCCTTTTTATAAAGCACTGTTCATTAATGTGTTTCACTACTAGCTCCCCAGTGGCACAGCGGTATGTCTGCGGACTTACAACGCTAGAAACCGAGTTTCGATACCCGTGGTGGGCAGAGCACAGATAGCCCTTTGTGTAGCTTTGTGCTTAATAACAAACAACAACAACATGTCCCTACTGGGGCCCTTTTAAAACTGTAAAGGTATTTCTAAGATAATTATGCACACCTACTTACATTGATAACAATTAACTTTGTAATAATTTCAACTCGAGAAAGGGTTTTCCAGTAGTAATTTGTTTTCTGTATTCTTAGATGTTTCACTGAGATAGTTGTTTTTTGGTGCAAGTTAAACACATACAGCTGAAACTTATCAGAGAAATATAACTACAGTGTAATTAATATTCTGCTGTTTTAATGCTTTTCTTTGCGGCAAAAATCTGTATTTCGAAATACCGTTTATCATTAGCTTTTAATCATTACGAATATGTAGGGAGAGCAGTTATGATCATTGATGTATTTTTAGAAAGGTAAAGTTAGTTTCGATATTTATTCAAAAAAAAAAGTTAATTTTATGAGAATATTTTACCTTTTCCAACAACTTTGATTTTGGCGTCACTGTAGGGAGCAAGGGTGGTGCCATCTAGTGGTTTGGATAGAGATTCTGAATTCCCCATAGTTCTCTCTCTATCCGTCCTGTTCCGGGACCGTGACTTCTGACCTTTGTTAAGCTGTTTAAGTCTTCTGACAGTTGGGGAACGAACTAAGACGGGTTTGCCGCTGAATACAGCGTCTTTGTCTGGCGAGTAACTTTTCCTGAAAGATAAGAATATTTCAGAATTAACATAACTTGTTATCGTTTCTCTCAGATACTTTGTATTATCAACATGAGTAATAACTCATGGCCTGGGTATTAAACGCAACAGGAAAAAAACCAAAAATGGACAACTTGTTCTGTTGTTTCATGTGTTACTAGTGTGCACTGATCACGCCTTTTATTTTAAGCAGATATTATTAATGTACAGAGGGCGTTGCCTAAGTTGCTTATATCACATGACATTTTGTTTTGTTTTTTTGTAGTTAAGCACAAGGCTATACAATGGGCTATCCGTGTTCTGTCCACCACGGGTATCGAAACCAGGTTTCTAGCGGTATAAGTCCGCAGACATACCGTTGTGTCACAGGAGGGCCACGTGACCTTTTGAATGGATGATTTCATCCTGCGATGGACACTGTTGGAATAACTTCTCACATATTAGCCCTATGAATAGAAAAGAATGGTTTGGCTTTATGGTATACTATGTGATCGTTCCATTGTATCTCCAACTGTTGATACGAGAGTGGCCTCCAGTCACGTGGGTGACGCGTGCACTTGGTGAGATAAAACTTCGTTTTCCTTTGTTTGATATAACTTGTATTTCAGAGATTGTCATACAAATTCTTTGTTTACTAACTTCCCTAAGATTATTGAAATAGATTTACTTTGTTCAAGAGACTCTTCAAACTTGTATATTATGTTTATAACAGCCTTAGAACTAAAGAGCTAGAGTAACACTAACACTATCCCAAGTGTTAAACTTGGCTATTTGTGAATAAAGACACTAACATTATCCCAAGTGTTAAACTTGGATATTTTCAATAAAGACACTAACACTATCCCAAGTGTTAAACTTGGCTATTTTCAATAAAGACACTAACATTATCCCAAGTGTTAAACTTGGCTACTTTTGAATAAAGACTTTAACACTATCCCAACTGTTAGACTTGACTATTTTTGAATAAAGACTTTAACACTATCCCAACTGTTAGACTTGACTATTTTTAATAAAGACACTAACACTACCCCAAGTGTTAAACTTGGCTATTTTTGAATAAAGACTTGGAGTATTTAAAGCCTGTGTCTAGTCTCATTGTTTTGTTCAAAGACAGAAAAAATCCCAGACCTGCTCTAAAACACAGTATCTGATAAATCATCCTGCTTTACGGTTCCTGCAGGCTATTCTGAGAGAAATCAGGGCATTAACAGAACGCCACAAATTTAAACACAACAAAACATATATATTGTTGGTGTTGTTTTCGGTTAAATGACTCACACACCAGATTGAATATTTTTCAGGAGTTAAAGTGAAGAAGATTTCCATGGTAATCACACAATGATTACCATAAAATTATTGAAGCTTCCATGGTCGCAACATTATTGTAATCTTTTTTTCACCGAATGTTCATTACACATTCAGATCAGAATATTTTGGTCAAAAACAAAAGTTTTTAACTCTTCTTCACACACTACTTACCTGTTGTTTTGGCCTGGTGATTAAGGTGCTCGACTCGCAGTCTGAGAGTCACGGGTTCGAATCCTCGTCATCGAACATCCTCGCCCTTTTAGCCGAGGTGACGTTATAATGTAACGGTCAATCCCACTATTCGTTGGTAAAAGAGTCAAGAGTTGGCGGTGGGTGGTGTTGACTAGCTGGCTTTCCTCTAGTCTATAACTGTTAAATTAGATACGGCTAGTGTAGATATTCCTCGTGTAGCCTTGCGCGAAATTCAAACCAAACCTGTCGCTTTCATTACTTTTTGATTGTAGTTTCCTATTGGTTCTGGTTCTATTCTCTCTACTATCTCTGTTTAACAATCACCTTTATCTCATATGGTTAGTAACCTGAACAATAAATAGAAAATGGTACCAGCACAGTACGAGGCTAAAACCACGATACGCGTTAACTGGTCGAGTTTTCCTTTATAGTTGCTGGTACCCGTGCGGAAATACATAATGTGCGCGCGTAGTCACCCGTATTCAAGAAAATACGTTCTAGCTGGATTGTTGCGAGATAAACATATCTTTTCGAGGTTATGCTTGAAACATAGAAGTGAGAGGGACGCCTCGTAAAAATGTAAACAGAAGGTATAACCATGGGCAATCAAATCGTGCATCAGTGTAATTACACTTAGCTGCTAACTCGATGATATTATCCAATGAACGATGATGATGTCATACCGAATGTAACTGACAGTCCTAATCAAAATAAAATTCCCACAATATTTATTCAAAATTTGATTATTCGTGACGTTTGAAAACCTACTGGACCAAACCATTAAAGTAGGCAAATCGATTAAAAATAAAACAATGATCAAGAGTGAAAGGAATAGCAATGTAATATATCTAGTGACGTCATCGGTTGCCAGGACCCCACCTTAGCAACACAGAAAGGGTGGTTGTTACAATGATTTTCGGCAACAATAAACAGGTAAAAAAAAAGACAATATGAATATTGAAAATGTCAATCTGGATATGAGGATGATCGTCATTTGATGTCCAAAGTTAACAAGAATTTTTCATAAACAAATCTAACCCCCCTCCTCCCTGAAAGTGAATATAGTTCAAGTAACAATTGTAATCAGACGTTTAGACGGACTGAAATAATATGTTGCCATGAAGAAAACGATTTATCAATCTTTCTATGCTCTTTATACCATGTTTGTTTCCTGGTGTGTCTGTGTTTTCTTCAGTGTGACATTTCTTGGTAGAAAGGCAGTTTTAATAATGAAGATCTTTTGAGTTTTACTTGTTGTTAACATACAGAAGGCCATCTTTTGAGGAAAATCAACGATGTTTTTTGTTTTAATTTTTAACACACAGAAGGCCATCATTTGAGGAACATCAACGATGTTTCTTTGTTCTACTTGTTGTTAATTTACAGAAAGCCATCTTTTGAGGAACATCAACGATGTTTCTTTGTTCTACTTGTTGTTAATTTACAGAAAGCC
>NW_013676493.1:7391-9108 GCF_000517525.1 Limulus polyphemus
GAACATCAACGATGTTTCTTTGTTATGAATTGTAAACTGAATAACTTCGTTTAAGATGTTGACACTCAACATTGTCGGATAAAATGATTTTTTGTTTGTTTGTTTGGAATTAAACACAAAGCCACACAATGGGCTATCTGTGCTCTGCCCACCACGAGTATTGAAATCCGGTTTCTATCGTTGTAAGTCCGCAGACATACCGCTGTTCTACTAGGGGGCGTTGTCTTAACAACACTAATACATCAGCTGTAATAAACCTATATTCTTAAATAATCTTTTTTCACCTCTTACTCCAGACAAGTCAACGTCATAGATTTCTTATTGGTTAATAAAGAAGAACAACAATCGTCTCCTAGCAACTAAGGTTAGACAGAACTGAAAACAGAATACACGACACTCGATCATTGAAGTGAGTATTGGCTTAAAAGATATATATGTTTGATTTTGGAGTAATTGGGGGATTTAACTACTAGAATATTTAAATAATACAGAATGGCCATACTAAATTGTTTAAATTAATTCAAAATAACGCTGGGAAGAAAATATCAAAAACCATTTCATAATCAAATATATATATAAGAAATAATATTCTTTGACTTTTCAAAATAGAAACGTCAGGAATTAGTGCAAGGACTAGAAGTACAGAAATAACAAAAATATAAGAAAACCAGGAACACGTAAGTAAATAAACGAAACCAGATATAACTAGTAACACGTAAAGAAATATACGAAACCAGATATAACTAGTAACACGTAAAGAAATACACGAAACCAGATAAAACTGGTAACACGTAAATAAATACACGAAACCAGATAAAACTGTTAACACGTAAGTAAATAAACGAAACCAAATATAACTAGTAACACGTAAAGAAATATATGAAACCAGATATAACTAGTAACACGTAAAAGTTTTATCTGATTTCGTATATTTCTTTACGTGTTACCAGTTTTATCTGGTTTCGTGTATTTATTTACGTGTTACCAGTTTTATCTGGTTTCGTGTATTTCTTTACGTGTTACTAGTTATATCTGGTTTCGTATATTTCTTTACGTGTTACTAGTTATATTTGGTTTCGTTTATTTACTTACGTGTTACCAGTTTTATCTGGTTTCGTGTATTTATTTATGTGTTACCAGTTTTATCTGGTTTCGTGTATTTCCTTTTTCATTCTACCAGTATTTGTAAACGACTGTTCCCCTGTCGTTCGTGTCATATAGCAGTAAAACGATCTTTTTAAGATCGCAGAGGTGCGACTTATGTATGTACAAAAATCCTTAAAAAGTCAGCCGTGCGACTAATATAAAGTTGTGACTTATAATAAAGATAATACGGTGTACTTCTCATTTCTTGTGTTTCTTTTATATGTAATTGATCTTTAAAAAGTTCTGATCCCTGGTGGTTGATTAAGAGTATGATCTTTATATACTTTATCTGACTACGAATTTATATCTCTACTTTTTGATCCCTAGTTTTTTGTTGTTCTGGCTCATTCTTCTATATGGTGTGTATTTAACATATATATACATCTGATTTCGTATATTTCTTTACGTGTTACCAGCTACACTAAGTGATGTTACCACCTGATTAATGGAGTCAAAAAGAGCTACATTAAGTGATGTTACCACCTGATTAATGGAGTCAAAAAGAGCTACATTAAGTGATGTTACCACCTGATTAATGGAGTCAAAAAAAGCTACATTAAGTGATGTTACC
>NW_013676493.1:9998-12817 GCF_000517525.1 Limulus polyphemus
CTACATTAAGTGATGTTACCTTAATGTAGCTTTTTTGACTCCATTAACCAGGTGTTACCACCTGATTAATGGAGTCAAAAAGAGCTACATTAAGTGATGTTACCACCTGATTAATGGAGTCAAAAAGAGCTACACTAAGTGATGTTACCACCTGATTAATGAAGTCATGTTAGTATATCACGCATCTTGAAAGGGTTGAGGAAGACAGAAATATTCCCTTACGTCAGTGAAGAAATGGATTACTCTTCAGATGAAGAATATGACTTACCACAAGCCAGAACTCCACCATCAGTCATTACAGAACTGTTCCATTCAGATTCAGAAAACGAGGACTTTGGTGTGTTTAACGAGAATCCCAGTGATAGGTCGAGGTGGTTTTTAAAACTTACTCATATGCACTTTTGAGCCCCGCAATGGCAAAGCGGCATGTCTGCGGACTTACAATGCTACAATCCGGGTTTCGATACCCGTGATGGGCAGAACACAGATAGCCCATTTTGTTGCTTTGTGCTTAACTTTAACAAACAATGAACTTTTGATCTTGATCATTTTGAAGTAGTAACAGTTAAATTTCTAGTGCTGATAACATGGTAACTGTAACAGTGGATACGATTGTTTTATCTGTTACCTGTTTAAATATGATTGTTATTGTAATAAATATTGAACTTTATTGTGTATTTTATTTCTGCACCATAGAAAAAGTCATAAATAAGTCGCACATAAAACGCAAAGATCAGACTTTTAATCGAACACCGAAGATCAGATCTTTTTAAAGATCAAGTACATATAAAGAAGCAAAAACAATATATTGTGACATTCAGAAATTGACTGCCTATAGTGTTGATACTGTGCCAACAATGATGACAATAACAGCAGGTGTAATATCAAAGTGTAAGGACTGATTTACTATTTTTAACATTTAACACATCTCACTGCAGTAAAAAGTGGATGACAGTAAATTTGGAACTTTCATGCAGTACCATAAAAGAACTGACATTTGGATACACAAATGTTATTGTACGGATTGTAACCTCACAAGTAACTGGCGAAAACACATTTTAAATTAGATAAAAAAATGAATAAAAGAATTATGATATAAAAAAGAAAAGTCGACGTTTGTTTGTTTTTCGCTTTAGAAAATTGTGCAGGAAAGACGTTTTTACAGGGATAATATCTTAATATGTTTTACCTTTCTAATCGACCTTGTCTGAAAGGTTTAGATCACTAGTCAACTGCTGATTTTCATCACAAGATAAAGAAAACAAGAACTTTTAACACTATACCAAAGAAAATGTGAACGTTTGACATTTACTGAGCTCTACCGGCCGTATGAGAAAATAACAGAACTTCTAAGAACTTATGGATAAAAGCAAAGAATATTGTACAATTACATGTCAACCATAACATATCTTCCATTTCCAATGCCAACGAGGCCTTTCGTTCAATACCAGAGTTCAATAATGGTCTTGCCGCCATTGATACTTATACTTAAAGAACATAAAACAACTAATTTAAGATAGAGTAATATACTATATTAATAATTTCTGAACCACTCATGGCTCTTACTACGTAGGAAGTAACAAGCTAGTCGAACAACAACCAACAAAGTGATACAGGATGTATAACAGTTTGAAGGACCAGCAGTTATTAAGTGATGTTGACTGGTGTAATGGGACAAGTGACGTTGACTGGTGTACTGGGACAAGTGATGTTGACTGGTGTACTAGGACAAGTGACGTTGACTGGTATACTGGGACAAGTGACGTTGACTGGTGTACTGGGACAAGTGATGTCGACTGGTGCACTGGAACAAGTGATGTTGACTGGTGTACTAGGACAAGTGATGTTGACTGGTGTACTAGGACTAGTGATGTTGACTGGTGTACATAGATATATTATAACATACCCAGAGGTATATATATCCAAAAGTACAAAAGAAGACTACAGAAGACAGGATCAATGGGTTAACAGGGGGGAACTTCCAGGACAATACCTAATGATGACATAATTTTGTCCAAACCTTGTACACTTATAAAAAAAAACCCATTCAAGTCGTATCCAAACTTTTATTTCAGGACATTAGCCTCTTCACAGGTTCCAAGTTTTAAGAAATAACATGCTTGTCATGTTCGCGAATGACACTAGCACGAACGTGATGAGGAGGTTGTATTGTTGATTTATACATGTTACGTGGAGATTGTATTGTTGATTTATACATGTTACGTGGAGGTTGTTTGGTGATTTATACATGTTACGTGGAGGTTGTATTGGTGATTTGTACATGTTACGTGGAGGTTGTATTGGTGATGTATACATGTTACGTGGAGGTTGTATTGGTGATTTATATATGTTACGTGGAGGTTGTATTGCTGATTCATACATGTTACGTGGAGGTTGTATTAGTGATTTATAACCTACAAATACACCACGTGTCCTAATACTGCCTACAAATACACCACGTGTCCTAATACTACCTACAAATACACCACGTGTCCTAATACTGCCTACAAATACACCACGTGTCCTAATACTGCCTACAAATACACCACGTGTCCTAATACTACCTACAAATACACCACGTGTCCTAATACTACCTATAAATACCCCTCGTATCCTTATACTACCTATAAATACACCACGTGTTCTTATACTACATATACATAAACCACGTTTCCTCATACTACCTACAAATACACCACGTGTCCTAATACTACCTATACATAAACCACGTGTCCTAATACTACCTATAAATACACCACGTGTCCTAATACTACCTATAAATACACCACGTGTCCTAATACTACCTATAAATACACCAC
>NW_013676493.1:13737-18061 GCF_000517525.1 Limulus polyphemus
TACACCACGTGTTCTTATACTACATATACATAAACCACGTTTCCTCATACTACCTACAAATACACCACGTGTCCTAATACTACCTATACATAAACCACGTGTCCTAATACTACCTACAAATACATCATGTATCCTAATACTGCCTATACATAAACCACGTGTCCTCATACTACCTATAAATACACCATATGTCCCAATACTAACTAAACATAAACCACGTGTCCTAATACTACCTACAAATACACCACGTGTCCTAATACTACCTATACATAAACCACGTGTCCTCATACTACTTACAAATACATCATGTATCTTACCTTCTCTTAAACAATAAAGAAACACTTCATTAAGTTATATAACAGTTGAGCCTGAAGTGAGATCTGGAATCCTTTTTTTTTACAAACTTCTAAACGGTTTAGTCTAACACCTTCACAGTTGTAACACTCCTAAACCTCGTGTCTGTGTTAAACACACTTTCTCTTTATATAGCGTTAGAGGCTATAACCATATGACACGAAACACTCAATCAAGAATTTTTCTGGAAATAACTGGTTTGATCCGCTAATGTTTCAAACCTCTGAATGAGAGATTTTGTTCTTACTGCATTATCCTTACAAATTAAATCTGTTTCCGATAAACACACCCACAGTCACGGTACAACAAGGAGTACACAAAGACATGTGATCCATAAATAGCCCTCTAGTGATGAAATGAGTTTGAAACGAACTTTCTTTGAGTTATCTTTTGCCCAATATATTTATATATTTACTTTGGAATAACACCATCAGTTGCTCAGCGGAAAGTGTAAAGGCTTATAACGCTTTAAACCGGGTTTTGATACCCGTGGTGGGCAAGGCTCAGATAGCCCATTGTGTAGCTTTGGCCTTAACAACAATAACAACCAACCAACTCTACAAATAATAATAATAACAAAAAAAACGGAAGGTAATATAATGTTTATAGAATTCATTTTGAAGTTTGGGATCATATACAGAAGTATGTGTTCTATTTATAGTATTTTAGGTAAAATATTATCAATTATCATGTTTAATTCTGTTCACGGTGCATGCATGAAACTTCGTGACGCTTATCGTGAAGTATCTTCGTTCTGGATCGAATCACTCCCTTCAATAACAAAAAATATTTTATATTATTCGCTGTAATGAAAATATTTCCTAGCTAGAAGTTTCTTACATTCATGACGTTCATACTAAAGTATTTGAAAAATAATTTATTTTGATAAAACTGTGATATATGTTTCATGAAAGATTCATTTTTTTGCGAAAAATTGTCTTTCTTTCCAAGAAGATCATTTCATATAATGCGCATGTGCAACAGTCTGCGCGAGATAATTGATGACGTACAGTGTATAGATGATATTTTTTTTAACCAATAAGAAAACGAATTACAACTTTTATTTTTATCTTGATCTGATAATGTAGGATGTAAAACAATCGGAGAATCCAGACTAGTGATAAACGCACGTAGTTTACTATATGACCGAAAATAAATTGTTATTGTCACCATGGAAACGTATCGTGCCCTAAAGTGTTTTTATTTGTTGATTACATCACCTAGTTTCGTAACCGGTTCCGGTGAGAAGTTAAAATGAGACTTTTTTTTTTCGATCCGGAAAATTAAAATATTTGGAAACAGTTGCTCAAAACACGAAGTTGGTAAAAATACGTTCTTGTTAAAAGAAAGTATGGTAATGAAACTTAAACACGTGTTTTAAACAACGTTGTTATGAATAAGTAACATTCCAGTTCTCAGACAACTAGCCAAAAAAAGGAAACTAAAGATAAAAATAACTTATCAATACAATTCAAAGATACATAATAGGCTATCTGTGCTGTGCCCATCACTGGTATCGAAACCCGGTTTTTAGCGTTATAAGCCTTTAGTCTTTCCGCTGAGCAACTGATGGTGCTATTCCAAAGTAAATATATATATATTGGGCAAAAAATAGATAAAAAAAGTTCGTTTCAAACAGCTTTTATTACGCAGTTTTTAACTTTTTTTTCTATCGCAGTTTCAGTATTTGTGTCTCTTTATTTCAACTTTTCAATAAATTTACGTCATAACCAGATTTTAATATTAAATTTTAACAGAACTTGTGGTGGTTACTCCTTTTATAATTCAAAACTTTTTTCATTTAGTACTGCAGACATGCTGTGATGGGGAAAGAAATAATAATAAAATAGTTAATAAATAATAATAAAATAGTTAATAAATAATAATAAAATAGTTAATAAATAATAATAAAATATTTAAGATTCAATAATAAAATAGTTAATTGATAATAATAAAACAGTGAATTAATAGTAATAAAATAGTTAGTTAATAATAATAAAATAGTTAATTAATAGTAATAAAATAATTAATTGATAATAATAAAACAGTTAATTAATAGTAATAAAATAGTTAATAAATAATAATAAAATAGTTAATAAATAATAATAAAATAGTTATAAATAATAATAAAATAGTTAATTAATAATCATAAAATAATTAATTAATAGTTATAAAATAGTTAATAAATAATAATAAAATAATTAATTAATAGTAATAAAATAGTTAATTAATGGTAATGAAATAGTTAATAAATAATAATAAAATAGTTAATTAGTAGTAATAAAACAGTGAATTAATAATAATAAAATAGTTAATTAGTAGTAATAAAACAGTGAATTAATAGTAATAAAATAGTTCATTAATAATAATAAGATAGTTAATAAATAATAATAACGTAGTTAATTGCAGACTAGTATTAAATAGTTTTGTTTGTTTTATGCCTCCAGGGGGATTACAATAGATAAAATATTAGTATGATATATAAATTTTATTAGATTTATTACAGTGTTGTTTTTGATTTTCAACAATTGAACAGGTAGCGCTGTGATGATGAATTTCATAAAATTTTCAAACAACTTTTTATACACTAAAACTTAAAAGGTTGAACAACCACATAGTTACCGACCTTGTTCGAAAGGTAAGACATTTTGAATTTAAAAGTGGATTTATTATTTTCCACGTGCCAGTGAATATTTTCTTGTCCGAAAGGTAAGACATTTTGAATTTAAAAGTGGATTTATTATTTTCCACGTTCCAGTGAACTTTCTAATCATAGATCATAGCACTAACCTCCTGGTAATTATTCCCCGCCATATGTCGGGGGTAGTGTTTTCACTCCTCTGTGTATGTGTGTGTTCAGTATAACTCAAAAAGACGTTATCTAATTTTGATAAAATGCTACAAAAATTGAGCGTCCCTGAAAGACCAACTGATTAGCTTTTGGTTAACGTAGGTCAAGGGTCAAGGTCACATTGAAAGACAACGCATAACTCGAAAAGGTTTTATCCGAGTTCGATCAAATTAAGTACAAATACTGAGTGTCTCCCAAGGACTAATTGATGAACTTTTGGGGAATGCATGTCAAAAGTCAAAGTCACACTTTATAATAGCAAAAAAATAGGATTTTAAGAAAAAAACAAAAAACTCGAGAGTAAATTGATATAGAAACATTATCTTCGACCTACACATTTGACAGTATGAAATTGTTTGGTGTATATTTTAGGTTGGTTTCTGCAAAAGTAAAACATAAAACATTGTGGGTGGAGGATGCACTCTCTAAGTATCTTTTTAATTGTTCCTAATTTTTATTTTTCTTAAGATAATCCAAAAACGTTTTCAGTTGTTGTTTTTTCTTATGTTCTGGTTCATTCGTCTTTCACAACTAACACACACACAAATAACAGTAAGTTCAAAGTTGAGTACATTTGTTCACTTGTAAAAACAATATATTCCTAATAGCGTTCAATCAAGTTTTTCAATTGTAGTACAGTTTTATTGTAGCAAAGTTGCTAATTTAGTCCCTAATTTTAAACTATCTCACCAGAGGGAAAGCAGCAATTTAATAGCATCTTACCAGTCAGTATCTACATTAAAGGGTTAATTGTCTCTCTTATAATACACCCACAGTTTAAAGTCCTGGCAAGATATTTTGTGGAATCCCTCGGAACTAAGTCGGCTCGCCAGCACCGAAATTCAGAACTCTTCCAGGGGACCAAACCGCGCCTCCACGGGGCGTACCGGAAAATCTTACAGACATAACGTATGTACATAAAACGTCATTTATTGTTAGCATACTTTAGTTAACCATTAAAAACGTATTAGAATTTAAAATGTAAGTATAAAGTGAGAAAAATATTTATAAGATTATTTTCTATAAATATTAATATCACATTTATGGCTTTAATGAGTAAAAAAATTATCATTTTGAAAAAGTGAAACATTCAAAATTTATAAGTTTTCTGCTGTGTTT
>NW_013676494.1:0-1379 GCF_000517525.1 Limulus polyphemus
ATGGTCATGTACAATGATGGGTGATTGTTGTCCAACACATGAACCACTGTTGGTCAGGGGACTAATGGTCATGTACAATGATGGATGATTGTTGTCCAACACATGAACCGCTGTTGGTCAGGCGACTAATGGCCTAGTACAGCAATATAAGATTATTATTGAATGCCACACACTCTGAGAGAAACGGTTTAGATGAAATTAAATCATAACCTTACTTTTCGTCATCAGTTTAAAAACGTCGTCAGTCAGAATTTCTTAAATACTGACTCATTAATAGTTTCTTGTTATTAGGTAAACCTTCTCCGTCAGTAAGCTGGTGGAAAGATAACACACTTTTGGATGACAGTTACGAAACCACCGACAGAGGGACAGTTATAAACCAATTAGTCATTCCAGAGTTAAAGAGATATCATCTAATGGTAACCTTAACGTGCCAGTCATCTAATAACAACATGTCTGCTCCTTTGACGACTCGTATAACATTAGATATGAATCGTGAGTGTACTTTGTCTTATAACATTGGATATGAATGTTGTTTTTTATTTATTAAATGCAATATTTAAAACAGTATTTAGACTTTCAGTAACGGAATCTTTGATAACTGTTAAAGATATATTTAAATGTTAGAGATATTTCAAATGGTGCGCGTTAGTAGAGACAAGTGGTGTTTTATGTAAGACTCATTAATGAGTCATAGTGTAGTTTTAAAGTAACTAACTCATGTTACCAGAACCAGAGCTCATATTTAATATCAACGATAACTTACCTTTACTATCAACCAGAACTTACCTTTATTATCAACCAGAACTAACTTTACTATCAACCATAACTAACCTTTACTATCAACCAGAACTTACCTTTACCGTCAACCAGAACTAACCTTTACTATCAACCAGAACTTACCTTTATTATCAACCAGAGCTAACTTTACTATCAACCAGAACTTACCTTTACTATCAACCAGAACTTACCTTTACTGTCAACCAGAACTAACCTTTACTATCAACCAGAACTTACCTTTACTTCAACCAAAACTAACCTTTATTATCAACCAGAACTAACCTTTACTGGCAACCAGAATCTACCTTTACTGTCAACCAGAACTTACCTTTACTATCAACCAGAACTAACCTTTATTATCAACCAGAACTAACCTTTACTGGCAACCAGAACCTACCTTTACTGTCAACCAAAACTAACCTTTATTATTCAACCAGAACTAACCTTTACTAGCAACCAGAACTTACCTTTACTGTCAACCAGAACTTACCTTTACCGTCAACCAGAACTAACCTTTACTATCAACCAGAACTTACCTTTATTATCAACCAGAGCTAACTTTACTATCAACCAGAACTTACCTTTATTAT
Source organism: Limulus polyphemus (assembly GCF_000517525.1). Classification (NCBI taxonomy): domain Eukaryota; kingdom Metazoa; phylum Arthropoda; class Merostomata; order Xiphosura; family Limulidae; genus Limulus; species Limulus polyphemus. The sequence continues at coordinate 1,371 of NW_013676494.1, forward strand.
CAACCAGAG
>NW_013676494.1:1549-5753 GCF_000517525.1 Limulus polyphemus
ACTTACCTTTACTGTCAACCAAAACTAACCTTTATTATCAACCAGAACTAACCTTTACTATCAACCAGAACTTACCTTTACTGTCAACCAAAACTAACCTTTATTATCAACCAGAACTAACCTTTACTATCAACCAGAACTTACCTTTACTGTCATCCAGAACAACCCTTTACTATCAACCAGAACTAACCTTTACTATCAACCAGAACTTACCTTTACTGTCAACCAAAACTAACCTTTACTGTCATCCAGAACAACCCTTTATTATCAACCAGAACTAACCTTTACTATCAACCAGAACTTACCTTTACTGTCATCCAGAACAACCCTTTACTGTCAACCAGAACTTACCTTTACTGTCAACCAGAACTTACCTTTATTATCAACCAGAACTTACCTTTATTATCAACCAGAACTTACCTTTACTGTCAACCAGAACTAACCTTTATTATCAACCAGAACTTACCTTTACTGTCAACCAGAACTAACCTTTATTATCAACCAGATCGTAACTCTATACTCTTTCTTGTGGTTCCAACAAAACAAAACTTCGAGAGACTGTACGACTGATATAATACTGATAAATTCAATTCTTTTTATAACCTACTTTAACACGATTTCTAAGCATATCACTCAAAATATTTCGTTAAATATATGACTGCAAAATGGTAGGGGGTGTTGTTTCAGACAAATTCTAAGTTCGGTATTTAATCATGTTCGTAGATCAAACTAATGGTGAAGTATATTAATAATTCAAATTTTTCCAGTTAGACCCATGACAGTAAGAATACTAGACAGACGACAACCTCTGTCTTCGGGGAAAGTGATAGAACTTGAGTGTCGTACCAACGGTTCTCGTCCACCGGCCGATATAACCTGGTGGAAAGGTTCGGAACAATTAATGTCGAATAAAAACCGAACGAAACAAAAAGATGGAAACCTAAATCACAACATTCTAACTTTTCGGCCTTCAAAGGAAGACAACGGAAAATATTTATTTTGTAAAGCAGAAAATCCTGAAATACGGAACAGCGCCATAGAAGACACCTGGCGGCTAGAAGTGTACTGTAAGTAAATTACACTATCTAACATTTATCCAAACAAACTTTATAATCGTACTAAATGTAGCCGTACAATTTGAACGTTTGTCTTGGTAATTTTCTGTTATTGGTTTACGAGTTAAATTAATCTTTCGTTAAAATAAAATAAAAATATTACATTTTAAAAGTAAGTAAAAATAGAACGCTGGGTATGTACTTTCATTATTATTATTATATAATATATAATAATTAATAATTTAATTATTATTAATTATTACACATACTGATATTATATATTAATCAGTATGTGTACATAACGTTTTAATATAGCATTATATATATATGAAGACATAACGCTAAAAACCTGGTTTCGATACCCGTGGTGGACACATCAAAGATAACCCATTATGTAGCTTTGAATTTAATAACAGACAGACAAAATAAATTAGAACAGAAAAGGGAGCATCCGTTTTTAAATAATGACTTAAATTACCATGTATTTAACGTTACATCCACAGAATATTAAAATATATGTAAATTATACAAAGTGACTTAAATTAACACATTATTCTACTTTTACACACTATCACGCTTGGTTGTTGTTAAGCCCAAAACTACACAATCGAAACCGCACAGAATATTAAAAAATATCTAAGTTATTCAAAATGGCTACAATTAACGTCTTGATTTTTTTTCAATTATTAAAAGGAACAGATTATTCGCTTAAAAGTTACTAATTTAAATTCTTGTTTTGTACATCTAGATCGTACAATTTCTCTCCTGTTTTATTTAATATGTGTTAAATTGTATTTCCTTTTGTGAATATTTTACTGACAATTAAAATAGGAAAGAAAATTATATTAATGTTTTATTTTCAGATCCACCGGAAGTGACACTCAGACTCGGAAGTAAGCTTCGCCATTCGCATATTCAAGAAGGAAATGATGTTTATTTCGAATGCAACATTCGAGCTAACCCGAGGGTAACCGAGATCACTTGGTTATTTGAAGGACAAGAAATTCAAACGAACACAACAGTGGGTGTCATAGTCAGCAACCAATCGCTGGTTTTACAAAAAGTGAGACTCGCCAGTAGAGGTCACTACTACTGTTCGGCAGGAAATTCGGAAGGAAGTGAGAAGAGCAATGTTGTGTATTTACGTGTGCAGCGTAAGTATTTTTAATTATTACTCATTTCAACAAATTTTTAATTAATGGAGAATGATTTAGATGCGATATACTGTAAGAATATAATAAGATAGGCCTAACTCAAATATTATTTACAGTCGATAATAACATATTGAGTGGTTAACCCTACATTTCACATTGTAATGTACAGGTAACAAATCTATCTTTGTTGTTTAATTATCTCCAGGCAACAGTTCTAAATATATCATGGAATTATTTTTGTTGGTTCCTCAACTGGACAATGTTACATGTTACATTTATTACTTACCGAAATATATTTAATAAAAATATATTTTGGGCAATACAGATTTATTTCAATAAGAAATTTGTAAAAAAATGTACAGTATTTTAATAATGCGAGGAATATAGGGCTGATATATACATATATTTTTTATTGTTGGTGTACTTTGGTGACAGATTTTCTTGTAGGCAGATTTTGTTAAACAAGACCGATGTCTGTAGGTTTACTTTCTTCTTAGAATTCTTCTCAAGAAGTCGATAAGCCGTCTTAACGTTGTTAGAACAACAGGTAAAAGTTGTAGCTAGTGATGAGTTGGCCGACGCGTTTCGAATGCATCCATTATCAAGGCTGAATGTTGTGTGAATTGTGATTACTGTTGGTGTATATTTATAGGTATGGGTAAGTAGGTGGTGATATCTAGCTCGTGGAAGGCGTTAATTGGTGGAGTGTTGTATTGTGGCTTGGGGGTTTCTCGCCAAGAAGTAGCAGTGTGCATGCTGTTCCTGTCACAGCAAACTCCCATAATCAACAAACAATCAGGTTAAAATTAAAATTAGAGCTATTTTGTTTACAACTATTACAGCTCTTTAAGAGTATTATGTTTAGATAAAGATTAAGAAATTCACAAACACTAACAATTTAGCCGGAGCATGTTGAAATCAACCCAAAATCAAAATGCCAATTAAATTATATATGTATGAAATCAAATAAGCTTTTTAATGGATAAATTTCAACTCTGGAATTTTTTTTGTTGGTGTTTGTTATATGTGTAGAAGAATGAATACAAGTTTATTTCCTATATTTATTTGGTCGAGTTTTGCTCTTAATACAGAATAAATCGATCTGTGAATGTTAGAATTATACAGATAATGTATAATGAAAGATATAGAATAGCGCAACATGGAGAACGTACCTTAGTTAATGGCATGTTAGATTACATGCATTAGTTATGCTAGATTAATAAACTAGTTTACCATAATGATAAGAACAATTGTCTTTACAACTCCAGTCGAGAACATTCATTGCAAAACTATCTTTACATAAACATCGTGACATGTATAATATTGAATTAACAACATCTTAAAGCAAAACTTACATTTCTTTAAGAACTGTATAATACAACAATTTACATAATAATTTCTGTAACTGAAAACCTTTTCTGATAGTAGCTTTTAGCAGCCAATTCGCATTGTTGTAATAAAACTTCAACATCTACAAAATGTTAATTTCATCGTTAGTTAATTAATCCTGTTACGAAATCTTCGTAATTTGCAATGAATGGGTTCTTGCTGCTGCTTATTCTGTAAAAGGGAGTGCTATATCTCATAGTACCTCAAAGGTATATTGTGTAGATGTAAAAATAAATATGTGCTCATTTATTAGTAATGTTAATTGCTACAGAACATGTATTATTTGTTTCTGACTTTACATATACATTTTTTTACTGATGTACATTACCAAATTATTCACTGGAGAAATTCGTCCAACAGTTGTAAAATTTGTAAAGGAAAAACATTATTTAATATTTACGGAAAATAATATATTGCCGAATAGGCAATTATTAATTGATGTTTTACTAGAAAGAAGTAATTGTTAGATAATTTATTGTAGGGTAAACACGTAATACTGCTTGTTTGTATCTACGACCGTTACACTTTCTGACAGAGAACCTGCTGCGTAAGCATGCGTAGTTAAAATGTTTCCCCAAGAAAAACAGCGCATGCGCATTATTCACT
>NW_013676494.1:6610-7339 GCF_000517525.1 Limulus polyphemus
AAGAAGAAAGTAAATCTACAGACATCGGTCTTGTTTAACAAAATTTTTATTGTTGTTAAACATGTATGAGTAGAAATAGATAATTAAAACATTTTTAAATCAAATGAAAAAAAAAAAGGTTTTATGGGTAACAGTTATTTTTTAATTTCAATTTTGTTTAACTACAGATGTACAATAGTCTGTAATTATATAAAAAAGGTTATATATAGTGCTAGAAAGACCATCCCTAACGGATATATATTATAAAATGTTATTAATATACGAAAATATGAGAAAAGATTGAAGTAAAAAAAATTTTGAAACTTTATAAATACTTTCTAGTAGTTTCAAAATTAATTGTTATTACTATAATTCGCATTAATATTCTATATAAGTTCCAGTATATGCGGGCCTTCAAAAACATAGTATTCTATATAAGTTCTAGTATATGCGGGCCTTCAAAAACATAATATTCTATATAAGTTCTAGTATATGTGAGCCTTCAGAAACATAATATTCTATATGAGTTCCAGTATATACGGACCTTCAAAAACATAATATTCTATGTAAGTTCCAGTATATGCGGGCCTTCAGAAACATAATATTCTATGTAAGTTCCAGTATATGCGGGCCTTCAAAAACATAATATTCTATATGAGTTCCAGTATATGCGGGCCTTCAAAAACATAATATTCTATATGAGTTCCAGTATATGCAGGCCTTCAGAAACATAATATTCTATATGAGTTC
>NW_013676494.1:7852-16705 GCF_000517525.1 Limulus polyphemus
CAAAACATAATATTCTATACAAGTTCCAGTATATGTGGGCCTTCAAAACATAATATTCTATACAAGTTCCAGTATATGTGGGCCTTCAAAAACATAATATTCTATACAAGTTCCAGTATATGCGGGTCTTCAAAAACATAATATTCTATATAAGTTCCAGTATATGCGGGCCTTCAAAAACATAATATTCTATATGAGTTCCAGTATATGCGGGCCTTCAAACATATAATATTCTATATGAGTTCCAGTATATGCGAGAGTTAAAAAACTTTGAACTTTGTAGCCAAACTGTCCATATGATCCCCAGGTTTAGTTTTGTAAGAATAATCAGAACCAATGTCATCATTATTCACATGTATTATAGTGTTCAAAAACTGACCATTTAGGTTTTTTTTAGGATGGTTTATTGTAAGTTCTAACTCTTCATAGATGCCCCTATTTGCAAACCTGGTCAGAAAACTCTCTACGGAGCGACGATGCACGATGGGGTCAAAGTGCGTTGCGAGGTGGAAGCTGACCCCGCGTCGGTGACCTTCAAGTGGACATTTAATAATTCTGAGGAACAGTCCAACATCAATGATTTTGAGAGAAGCGGGACGATCAGCTTTACTACCTTTACTCCAAGAACAGAGCACGATTATGGAACTTTGCTGTGTTGGGCTCGCAACAGTGTTGGTACACAACGCCACCCGTGTCTGTTTCTGGTAATTCCCGCAGGTACGTCACGAAGGTTGCTGGATGTGTAAGTTTACGAGAAGCTTGTAGGAGCTAAATTAGTAATATTACCCTAAACTAAAGAGTGTAACCGGTTTACATCTTATTTACTATTTGAGAGTAAGGGCGCTTGTATGAAACTTCATGGTTAAGGTTTTCCCACAGTGCTAACCATTACTGATTTACATCACTAGATGGCAGCAGTGCATGAGTATTTTATGATGCTATTGTCTGTAGCAGGAAGTTCCCAAGTAACCTACCTTGTTCTGAGGGTTCATACAATTTGTATACCTAATACTTGGGAATGCGTGTTTATGTTATATCTTTGTATACTGAAAATTGTGTAATATGTCACCTCTTTAGTTGTAGAATGTACATATGTTTTTATTTGTTTAATTTACAATTATTTATACCTCTAGTGGCTCAAAGGTAAGTCTGTAGGCTTATAACGCAAACATATTGGTTTTGATACTCCTGGTGGGCATAACACAGATAACTCATTGTGCTTAATAATAAACAAACACTTGTGTATATAATTCAACTACTGTGGACATGTCAGAAAAAAAAGGAATATACATTACAGCTAAAGTGATACATTTTTGCACTTAAGACCTAAAACTTATTTAATGATTTTAAACTGAGTACAAATACAACGTTAGTAGACACAAGGTGATAAGACCAGTCTGTTTTACTTCACTCAAGGCGTTCCGGATCCACTTCACAACTGTTCCGTTCTCAACAAAACTGACCACAGTTTCCGGGTGGAATGCGAGGCGGGTTACGATGGGGGGCTAAGACAACAGTTTGTAATGGAAGCTTATGATACTCCTCGCCGACGGTTGAGAGAAAATATCACTTCCTCTTTTCCGTCATTTCTCGTCCGTAGTCTCCCCGAGTCGTCGAGCTACGTGGTGTTGGTTTACGCCGTCAACGTCAGAGGTGCAAGTAAGACCCGAGTCCTGAAAGTCACAACTTTAGCCAGTCCCGAGTCTCTGGCTCACAACGGTAGGATTTAATCGGACGTCACTTTTATAAAAGAAGCACGTATAAGATGTAATGAATTTAATCATCAGTGTCATCTTAAGATGATATGATTTAGTCAGACTTCACTTTTCTAAACTAACCATGTGTAAAATGCAATGAGGTTAGTCTTCAATTTCTGGTTAACACGATATGATTTAGTCAGACCACACTTTTCTAAACAAACCATGTGTAAAATGCAATGAGGTTAGTCTTCAATTTATGATTTAGTCAGACTTCACTTTTCTAAATTAAGCATTATAAAATCTTATGAAGCCATTGCTGAGTCTCTGTAATGAAGTTAATTCTTAGTCTCTGGTTAGAACGGTGTGATTTAATCAGACTTCACTTGTTTAAACAAAGAATGAGTCAAATGTAACGAAGTGAGTCTTGTGTATAGCACTAAGTTAAATAACCTTATCAGGTGAAATATCAAACTTAGGATAAACAAGGAGCAAATTAACCATTGATCAAAACACATTATAAATACTGTTGTAAAATGATTAGAAGTGCAAGCTTTCTCGTGGGAAATAAATCAGGTCTATTGTAAGGTGTTCAATGAAAGTTGGGGTTTTCGACGTTATTCAATTAAAAATATATAAAACCATATACAAGCTCTCTATTGTTTAAATATCTTCAGTAGTTCTTATAATACTTTTATTAATTATATAATTCTCTGCTAGTCAACAACATGTCACGTGACTGAGTAAACGCAGCTTAGCTAGCTCAAACGTTCTCAGAGGGAGGACAAACAAATCTGGAACTGATGACCAGAGGGAAGGCAACCAAATCTTGAACTGATGAATAGAGGGAGGATTAATAACCTTGAATAGCTGACCAGAGGGAAGACAAACAAATCTGGAACTACTGAATAGAAGAAGGATTGATAAACTTGAATAGCTGACCAGAGGGAAGACAAACAAATCTGGAACTGATGAATAGAGGGAGGATTAATAAACTTGAATAGCTGACCAGAGGGAAGACAACCAAATTTGGAACTGGTGAATAGAGGGAGGATTAATAACCTTGAATAGCTGACCAGAGGGAAGACAACCAAATCTCGAACTGATGAATAGAGGGAGGATTAATAACCTTGAATAGCTGACCAGAGGGAAGACAACCAAATCTCGAACTGATGAATAGAGGGAGGATTAATAACCTTGAATAGCTGACCAGAGGGAAGACAACAAAATCTGGAACAGTTAATAAGAGGGAAGACAGCCCAAGAGTTAGTGGTGGGAGATGTTAACCAACTGCTCTTCTATCACTTCAGAATTAGGGACAACTAGTGCAGATAACCCTCGAGTAGCTTTGCACGAAATTAAAAAACAACAACAAGCAAAAGTAGAATTGACTGGTACAACTATAACGCTCTCTTGAGGGTGGGGTAATATCTCGTCTCGAGATTTGGACTTTCTGATAGGCAGCCTGTAAAACATTTGAATTATTATGTTATTGCAATCAACCATTATATACGAGTTGAAACTAAACATACAGCAGTCAAGAAAAGATGATTTGGAAGGGTTTGTGAAATAATTTAAATCAAACAGAACATTAAAGCTTAGTCTAGTATTTGTAAACTATATAAAACTAGCAACAATTCGATGGTAATTTCCATAAAAACTGCGATGAATAAATATAAAATGTGATGTGCTGTCAACCTAATCCCTTGTATCATATGCAATATAATTGTGTAGTGGGCCGTTTACTACAGTCTATTTTCATTCCGTGTGTTATTTCAATAACGAAAATTATACTGCGTTTGTTTTTAAGCATGGGAGTCTGATTGCAATGCATTGTTGGAAACATTGTTTGGGTTTCCATGAAATTGGTTCATCCAGCACAATAGAGCGCTCAGGTTCGCTAAGTAGTCGCGGCGATGTTTTCCGCAGGATGACACCATTCCTTGTCATTTTACTGAGCGCAAGAAAAGACCGCTACGGAAGTTAGGAAGTGCCGAGGAGGATATATTCAACTGAATTAAAATCAATTTATTCAATGTGATAGAATATAATCTTGCATGTAAATAATACCAACATGAAAAAAAAAAAATATGTATACACACATATATATATAAACCAAAGAACAACAAATATTTACTCAAACACGTTCCTCTCTTTATGCATTTCTTCGAAATATTTCTTTCAGTCATTCTGTAGAGGAAGTTCTATTTTTTTCGTGACATTCCCTCACAAGAAGAAACGTTTTTTTAATACATTTTTTTCTCTGATTAACCGTTCAGCACAAACTAAGACTCACGGATCGATAGGAACTGCAAAAAATTAATAATTTTCCTGCAACTTACACTCGGAAAAAAAAGCTTTTTTTTTTTTTCGTTCGACTAGCCGTTCAGGAAATACGGAGTATAAAACACCAGACAGAAATTTGGATATTATATATATATATACATAGATAAGAAGTTTAACTTTAAACTTAAAAAACAGATACAACAGGAAGCGTAAATTGTAAAAGTATTAAATGCTGATAAACCAAAACACATAATTTATTCCTCATCGCTGTATTTTTAATTTGTTAATTTAATCGTCTAGTTTACTTGCATTAACTGTTACTAGGTAAGCATCTAACAAATAAATATCCTGCAGCTTGCTCACAAATAAACGATTCTTTAATCACCATGACGACAAGAGTTGTTGTTAGCTAGAGGGCGTATTTTAAGTATGGTGCTTTTGTGAGACCCGAAAGTTGTAGATTTGGACTTTTTTGGTTTCATTCCGATGTTTTACAGGAGTTTTTTCTTTTTGACTAACATAACGTGGGTAGTAATGTATCCAATAGAGTGTAGGAAAGTAAGGATTTATTTAGATTATCATTATAAGTAGTTGAGGATTTATTTTACAAAACAATACCACTATAAGTAGTTGAGGATTCTTCTACAAAACACAATACCACTATAAGTAGTTGAGGATTCTACTACAAAATATAATATTGCTATAAGAATTGAGGATTCTACTACAAAACACAATACCACTATAAGTAGTTGAGGATTATTCTACAAAACACAATACCACTATAAGTAGTTGAGGATTATTTTACAAAATACAATGTTGCTATAAGTATTGAGGATTCTTCTACAAAACACAATACCACTATAAGTAGTTGAGGATTATTCTACAAAACACAATACCACTATAAGTAGTTGAGGATTATTTTACAAAATACAATGTTGCTATAAGTATTGAGGATTCTTCTACAAAACACAATACCACTATAAGTAGTTGAGGATTATTTTACAAAACACAATACCACTATAAGTAGTTGAGGATTATTTTACAAATATACAATCTTGCTATAAGTAGTTGAGGATTCTTCTACAAAATCCTCTTAACCGAAGCTTCCCAGTACCTCAGCAGTAAGTCTAAAAACCAGATTTAAATATTTGTGGTCGGCACACATATCTCATTGTGTAGCTTTGTAATAAACAAAATTGTATGAAATATCATTATCAATAGTGTAGGCTTATTCTACACGCCCTTATATTTATGAAAGATTTATAAATTATAGTATCAGTAGTGCAAGTGTGTTTAGTGTTTTATGTTGCTGATTCTTGGAGTTCACACAGACACAATCTTTGTGTGATATCTTAAAAAAAATTAACCCATAAATGATCTGATGGTAGAAAGATCGTGAAAATAAGGTTATTTTTACATTATTATATAGCATTAGCGTGTCAATTTTTCCAGTCTTTAATAAAATTCTGGTTAACTCGTAACAGTTGTTCTATTTTTTACAAAACTTATTGAGGTGGTTTTCAATTAACATTTGAGTCTAAACACACAATTATTGAGTCATAACACCTCCATTATAATTCTCTTTTAGTAAATAATCAGTGGAGAACAGCTGTTGGCTCAGTGTTGATCATCCTGGTTTCTGTTGCTGCTGGAGTCATAACAGTTGGTATAGCAACTATACTCGTTATAAAGTACAGAAAAAAGAAAGGTAATACATACTGAATTCTTTTTAAAAAATACTGTTTATTTTATATCGTTTCTTGCACGTTTAGTTGATTTCGTAAGTGCTCTATTCATAAGAACTATACGTTCTTTTATTAAGAACAAAATGACAAGTATATTTTATATACTTATCACCCTTTTGTAGGCCAAGAAAACAGAAGTGGGGAAAATGAAGAGGAGTAAGTAATGTTAAACTTTTTTTTTTATCAATTCCTTTCTTTAAAAAAATTAATACCATAAGGAAATCTTCACTTCATTAGTCACTCGTGATTATACTTAGTTAAAACAATAGTAAAAATCTCATGTATGAACAAATACTCTTCTAAGTTAACCTGTTAATGGTTAAAGATGTAAAAGGCTCCACCATTGAAAGAGGAAATATATGGTTAATTTTTTCTTTTTCCCAAATAAACAAGAGAGAGCTCAAACTTTGCTTCTTTCAGGAGAATCGTTTATCCTATGACAGCGTGCTGCTAGTTACAGCCGATTGGTGATGGCCATCCTTTAATTTTAATCCCAAACTCAGATTTCGTAGAATCAACCTGTCTCAAAGAGTCACACCTGGTAAAAAGAGACAATAACAAGTTTGTCCCGAACTTCTGTAGGACATTCTTATGATCGATGGTCAGATAACACTGTGAGGAACCCAATCTCATCTCTCGAGTAGCTCATGTCATATACTGGGTTAAAATGTTGGACTGTAAAAAAGTCATGGAGGTGTTTTGTATGACAAAAATCAAGATCTCTTGCTGGCAAATGCAGAATGTATATTTTTGTTGTTGTTCAGGAAAGACTATGATAGCCTTAACAGTATGGCCTAGGGCATTATCCTACATGAAAACACAGAACTGAATCATTACTAAAACATTAACAGTATGGCCTGGGGCATTATCCTACATGAAAACACAGAACTGAATCATTACTAAAACATTAACAGTATGGCCTGGGGCATTATCCTACATGAAAACACAGAACTGAATCATTACTAAAACATTAACAGTATGGCCTGGGGCATTATCCTGCATGAAATGAACCATGACTGAAACATTACAACAATGTTAAATATTGATTAACACAACATGACAGGCTTGTCAGCAAGGGTGCATCATGATCTGAATATATGAAAACCCAAACTTTTTTATTGATACAAGTTGTTTTATGGAGATGCTGTTCACTGCTTTGTTTTGTGTAATAATTAACTTAACATATATTCTGGCACTCGATGAAGTAACAGAAAGTTATCTGTACTTTTATCTCCATTTACAGAGAAAAGCCGCACGAAAACAAAAATGATTCTCCATCTTGCCTAAATGTGGGACCACCGGACGAAAAGTGTCCAGATCTAATACCAGGTAGGTTCTCATCGGTAACTCCACTGAGGAGGTAAAGAATAAGACACGAATGTTTCCACTAACTGTATTACAGCACATTATCAGGAACAGTGACAAATAGATGTACGGATAAAACGGTAGGTTGGAAACGATACGATAAACTGAGCTATTGCTAGGTCTGACCACAAAGTAACACACTATAGTTGCTATAGTGACAGTATGGTTGTTGTAGTGCTGAAGAAATTAGTTTATTCCATGAGTGAACTGTGAGTTAAGATGTTTGGCATATATTTAAAATGAGACCAATCCAAGATGTGATCATGACCTAAGTCATTTGATGTAGCAGAAACAAAAGTGAAATCCTTGCAAAATTGAACATAAAAAAAAATGAAATCCTTGCAAAATTGAACATGAAAAAAAAATGAAATCCTTGCAAAATTGAACATGAAAAAAAAAACCATCAGTCAAAACTAATGTCAGATAAAGTACCAAGGCAAGTTTAAAAATTCAAAGGTCAAACAAGATTCAGCGTCCAAAACGGTATACTCAACTGGGAATTTGAGGGTCCATACTTTGTCTCCCATTGTTGCAAAGTGCTAAGCACTTTGGGGTGATTGGTGCATTATAAGAATGACCATCAAATCCCACTATTTGATTAGAGTAGTCTTCCTTCTAGTTTATCAGTTTAAAATTAGGGGTAGCTAGGATAGTAGATCTTGCGTAGATTTATGCAAATATTGGAGATAATCAAACAATGTTGGCCCTCCTTACAGATGAATCAAAATTATTTGTGAACAATCAACAATAGTTTGTTTGATGGCAGAGGGGAGAATGGTATCATGGTTGATGTACAACATCTTCAGTACAGAATAAATGTGAGCTGCATCTCAGCCACTATGTTGGCAATCTAAACAAAGTTGATTCTATTCTGGATGCTGATAAAAAAACATGCATAAACTGTAGTGAAGTGATACCTGGAGGTATGATTAAACACTGGATATTAATATTTTAAGGCTGTAGGGCCTTGTATGAAAACTAAGAAGGTCAAAGAGCAGCCAATCAACTTGAGACAATTGTGGGTAGTAGTAGAGGACATACAAAACAATATTTCACAATTACACAGTGATAAACTAATGGTAACTGCTTAGTTTAAAGCGCAAACAAAATACTAGTGGTGTGTGCAACTTATTCAGAGTTGAGATTAGTATGAAGGGGTGGGCCAGGAAAAACATGGCCACTGCATGTTATATATTGCTCATCATAGTCTCAAATCATTCTAAGAGACTTTATAGACACCTAACTTAGGTTTTTCAAAAGCTTTTAAATCCTTCAGTTTGGCCAAAAAACATTGCTAAAGTAGAGAGCCAGCGAGTAGTGTAACAGCAAATGTTCTGATAATCATTCTGAAGTGTTAGCTCACCAATGCTCGAAGTTGTTGCGATGATTTAAACACTTTTATAGACACCTAACTTAGGTTTTTCAAAAGCTTTTAAATCCTTCAGTTTGGCCAAAAAACATTGCTAAAGTAGAGATCCAGCGAGTAGTGTAACAGCAAATGTTCTGATAATCATTCTGAAGTGTTAGCTCACCAATGCTCGAAGTTGTTGCGATGATTTAAACACCAAAATGTTGCATTTTATCTTGGGGAGTTTCACTAACTTTAACTCCTGACGTCCATCAAGACAACTCATCACACCGGGCTAAAATAGCTGCCTTCATAGCGACTGCCACAAGTAAGGATGACGTAGCCAGTAAATCAATTAAAAGCTTATGGGAACTACCCATTGCAAGTTTAAATGGTTTTGTTTCTGTACTTT
>NW_013676495.1:0-8683 GCF_000517525.1 Limulus polyphemus
TATAACTTAACCGATACACTCAACAATAGCAACGAACGTCAATAATACTCCGACCGCAGATCAATTACTCACTATCTACGCACACATTACATTCCCCTATTTTATATACCAGCGTAACCTATTTCTAGCAAGAAGTAGAACATTCGCCAAAGTACATGATAGTTCTAGAAACAAGATAGCGTGAGAATTGTCACGTGATCTCGATGATCGCAACAATATATTATTTAATGTAACATGGTCACAATTATATACATTTTTACCACGCACACAATATATGTCTGTAGGTTTAAATCGCCTTTAAAAGAGCGAAAATACGTACACCAATTTACTGTCAAAAGATATCAACTATCAAAAACTATTGTAAAAGTGTCTCCCTTCTCTACTAGTCATCTTTTATTTTTTTATATAAAATCTTATTTCATTTGTGTTATTTGTAAATATCAAAGATTATTATGCTGTCGGAGGACTTTGGCCGTCAAATAAAAATTGTCCAAATTGTAAGATGGACGATACTGATATTTCTATACGTGCCTAAATGATTACACCTTCAAGAAGTTAGACGGTGGATATAACTTTTTGTGTTATATTTAAACGACAAATATTTGAGTTCCAGATCAAAAACAGAAAGTAGTAACTTAGAAGTAGAAAATAATTTCCTACTTAATCATCAAGTATTGTGAATGTACCTTTAGCTTTCCGTAATATTATATATAGTGTAAGAATATATACACTTCTTTTGATACAAAATCATTGTCAGACTTAATGTACAGTGAACATACAGTTTGTTTTAGTTGCAAAGTTTATTCTGTAATGATAGACAGCAAACCAGTATGTGTGATACTTTACAAGCCTTTACTTATATGTATTGAAGATAACACATCAGTTTTAAGCGGTAGGGGAGTGGTATGTGAAAGGCAGCACAACGGAGGACAGGCAGTTTAGTTTTCAAATGTTTGAAATGTTTTGTATAGTTTCTAAAATGAAACTTTGATTACTTGTCCTTATATTTCATTTATAGTAACTAATAATCTACTTGCACAAGTATATACAGCAAGCATTATTACATTGAAGTGTATATCAGTAGTTTATAAACTAAGAAGTTTTCTTAAATAGCATATTAGTATATCTTGAAGTTTTGTTCATAAATATTTGAGTAAGCTTGTTAAATATGTGATTTTACATACATATATTAACTATTTTACATCGGATTATGATGAAACATGAGTTTTCTATATGAAATAGATGATTTGTTTAGAAACTAATATTCGTGGTGTGTAATTTAACCATAAAATACTAAGATTGACATTTATTTATAAACTAAGAAATTTTCGTAAATAGTATCATTGTGTATTTTGAAGTTTTGTTAACAAATGTTTCAATACGTGTATCCGAGATTTGACTTGCATATACTAAAGATGATATATTAGTCTATGTGGAAAATTGAGTTTCATATAAGAAAGTCACAGAACTCTGATTTGTAATTCGTGATTTTTATACATTTGATAAAGTGTACATGAAAGATAATTCATGTTACGGAAACAGTTTCAAAATCCATGTGATGTAATATAACTGTTTTAAAATAGTTAAGGAATAATTACATGATTTATAACTAAAGGTTCTTTTACTATTGTTACGCCTCCGTTCGTCAGTTAATTTTCCGTAGAAATTCTTTCCGAAGAAACTTTACCGATACAAGTCCTTTCTTAAATAAAACTGGTTTATTCTTTCTGAATACAACTTTGCAACACACTTAATTTCCACAGTCGCGCTATAAGAACCGCTATAATTCACAACGAACGACTCACGTGCTTGACTCAACAATACTCTCTCACTCTCTCTGCCCGCAGTTCAGTTACACATTACATTGTTGCCGTTACGTCTTGACCGTCTTATATATAAAATAATACCGAAATCTAGTAAATGCTAGAGCATTCAGGAAGGGACAGAATCCTTCTAGAAGTTCATGACGTGTTACTAGCGTCACGTGACTTCCGCTGTCGTAACACTATTATTATTGTCAACTAATTTTCGGCAATGTAGAAATTTGTCTGTGTGATAAGACAACTATATACAGCAAGTATTAGACGAGTCCTTCAATCGTTATGCGTCAGCGGCCACCTAAGAATAGAACAGTGTCAAAGATTAACTGAAATGTTACTGAACTTAAACAGAACTTTGATTTTTATTCCTATTTTAGTGGCTTTCAATGACATAGAATGATAGTTGCAAAGTTTTATGAGATTTATTTGTATGGTATGATTTAAACTTAAGGTGAATAATCTACAGAAAATTATAAGTTTTTCTGTTTTAAGTATTTTCTATGTTAGTAAACTAGTTGGTTAATGAAAAATATGTGGCGACCTCTAAGATACTGGCAGCCTCTTCTCCCTATTGAAACAGTGATGTCATCATCCTTCGGTCATAGCATAAGTGTAAGGGTGTTACCGCGTGTTCATCTTTGACACAAGTTCGATGGTCTACAAGTTAGATTCAATCTTTTGTGAACTTTTAATAGAAAATCTGTGGATAAATATAAGTTATTCATTTATTATTCTTAGTTATAGCAAAATTAATTACTATGGTTGTAATATAATTAAATCTAATCATATGACTCGTATGTTATTAATCTTAACAAAGACGATTGGAAGTTTGTAACATATATATGTGAAATTGTTTTTTGAAAAGGGGAATGCCAACATGGCGATTGGTGTTCCCCAAGATAATTTAGACAATTAGTATATTCTGTGTGTAATCGTTATAATATTGATTGTCAGTGTAATTAATCCTGACGGAAATATTTACGCAAACAAAACCTTTGTCCTGTCTTTGATTTAAAAAGTGTGTAAACTTATCACTGCTGTGAGAAATCAAAACTGTTCATTGTCAATGATTTGAAATATTCGTCTAATATATAGCAACAATGTTTCGAAACAAGAGATAATTGAAATAATAATGAAATCTCACACATTTAAGTAGAATCTATCTTGTATTATGTCATGTAAATAAATAGATAGTGTATTATAATTGACTTTTCTTTTAATAAATGTTTTCTGTAAACATTAATTATATTGTGAATACATAGATAGCAACAATGTGTTATAATTAACTTCTATTTTCATACAATTTTTCTGTAAATATTAATTATATTGTAAATAGGTAGCTAGCAACAATGTGTTATAATTAACTTCTATTTTAATAAAAGTTTCCGTAAAAATCATTTATATTGTAAAAACATAGATAGCAATAATGTGTTATAATTAACTTTCTATTTTAATAAAATTTTCCCGTAAATATATTATAATTGTCACACGTTTAAGTAGAACAGAACTTTCATTTTATTCTAAGCGGATTGACTTTACTAAGTAACAACAGAAGTATAACAAAGATTGTACATTAAGTTGTATGAAAACTAATTTAATCCATACATATTTCAGGATATTATGCTGTCAGATAAAAACTGTCCAAATTGTAAGGTGTATGATACCAATATTTCTTTACGCTCTTAAATGATTACATATTCAAGTAGTTAAGACTATGTATCTAACTTTGTATATTATATTTAAATAACAAATATGCGAGTTCTAGATCAAACTTAGTATAATGGATGTAACAGCTAATGTGGATTGTAAATATACTGGATTTATAAAACGTGAAAGAAAAAGTATGTATTATCTTTTATTATAAGAAACTTGAAATAGAATTTCTAGATGGTTTGTCTGTTTTATATAAACGATCGAAATACTTGTTGTTTTTGGCACATTCCCTTGTCTATATATGTCTAATAGATTTGTTTTATTTACACCGTCATGTGAGTAAACATTTAAATATTCCCTAATGTTTGAGTATCTGTGACACTTAACAAGTCTTGATTTGTATATTGGAGGTCAGTTTTAAATTGTAAGTAAAGTGCACAACTGATTTAGTTTTCAAATGTTTTGTATAATTTCTAAAATAAAGAATTTTATTACTTGTGTAAAGTGAATATTACTCTTATGTAGAGTTAATTATTAATTTTGTATAATGATCATAGTAACTGATGTTTTGTATGTATAATAATACATGAAAAACATTGAATTGTATAATTCATGTTACCAAAAATTTTAATCACTTAGTCTTTGGACTAGCTAACCAGTTAATGCGAAATAGACTTGGTCATTCTATAATTTTTCTAATTTTGTATATGTTCTTAACCAAGACGGTCACTAACTTTGAATATCAAACACTTCGAACTGTGATAATCTTCTCTTCACACGTTGTTTGTAGTGTAGACGATAATGACGTCAGTATTTCCGTAGTGGGTTTGTGTATTCTATTCTATGTGTGTGTGACCACTTGATGAACTTTGTAATTCTTAAAAGTCTTTATCCAGATTTTATGAGTGTGAAGTAAAATTAAACACTATCAAGATTTAACAATTCTAATCCTATGATTTTTCTAAACTTCTCTATTTCTTAACTTAGACGGTTATAGTTAGTTTTAGGGCGATTATTGGTTATGTAAATTTGTGAAACATTAAGTTACCTACAGAACTTTGTTTGAAACTGAAAGAAGCTATGAACAGTTTAGAAATATATTCTATACGTTCACAAGTTTTGTGTAGGTTTACCAATGATCAATGGTTATTTAGAAAATGGATGGATACAGTAAGTCAGACGTTTATTATTTTATCACTGATGTCAAAGTATGTAAAATAATGATTTTAACATAATTAGATTTAGACGTTGATGATTTGTAGAAGTACTGTCACAGTATATTTGTTAAAATCCTACTGACAGTTGTTAAAGTAATGGTAATTGAGTATATACACATGTGAAAATCCGCATTTGTAAAACTCGTGTAAGATAAAGTAACGTGTAAATTATTTTGTTGTATAAAGTCAAACTAGTAAAAGTGTTATTGCATAATAAACGTCTTATTGACGATGCAAAATATTGTATAAAGTCAAAGTATAAGTTTTAATTATTGCATGATATCACCCTTTTTAGAACAATTTAAACCTACAGTCAGGTATTTTGTGAGTGGTAAAAATGTATATAATTGTGTTTTGTTTTTTGTTTGAAGTTAAGCACAAAGTCACACAATGGGCTATCTGTGCTCTGCCAACCACGGGTATCGAAACTCGGTTTTTAGCGTTGTAAGTCCGCAGACATACCGCTGTGTCACTGGGGGGTGGCATATAGTTATGATCATGTTACGTTAATTGATATATCATGTCATTAAAAAACGATTGATAATTAAAAGTAAAAGGAAATGTAATATTATCACTGAAGATATTTAAATAATAAGTTTTAATTATTGTATCATCCTTTTTAGGATGAATTAATTATAAATGTATTAATGAATTAGTACTGAAAATCTTTAAACAATATGTTTTAATCATTGTATCGTACTTTATAGGACGAATTGATTATTAATGAATTAGTACTAAGAGTTCTTTTTATGATTATTTAACTATAATTGAATTAGAGTTAAGCGTCCTTTTTAGGAACGATTTAAATAATTAATGATTAAGTATCGACATGATGAGACATGCATTGTATGAGTCATGGTGGCCTAGAAACGCGTCCTCTACTTTAGTACTATTACGTAATCATCCATAATGGTCGTCTGTCTGGTATCGAACTATAAATTCAAAACTATGACATCACAGCTGTTTGTCTGGTATCGAAACTATGACGTTTTCATTTTTGATGGTTCTCACCCCTTCCCCCCTGAAGCATCAGCGTGAGATGGCATCCTTTGGGCGCGATCGTTCGAGACTTACAACTTTCGTCCTTGCTATTTGGAATAGCAGTTTTCCCCAGTATGATACCACTTCGATTTTCATAGTCAAGTATGGCATGTACGGTAATTTTCGTTTTCGATGACGAGAAACCCACTTTGAGACTAATAATGCTTGGAAACGGCTTGAATGAGTAATGAAGAAAAACTTTAATATAAGTTCAACATAACAGCAAACGTACAACGTTCCGACAAGGTTTACAAGTAGTGTACACTGACACACATATATATATTGTTACGACAGCAGAAGTCACGTGACGCTTGTAACACGTGATGAGTTATTAGAAGGATCATGAAGGCTCGAGTGTTTGCCAGACGCCCTCTATTTTTGTATATATAAGCCCGGCAAATAAAGCGGAGAAGAGGAGTGACGGCATAGAGAATTGCAGATAGAGAGAGATAGAGACAGATAATCGAGTCCAGTCGAAGTAAAGTGCGTGAATCGTTGTGAACTATAGCGTGTGTTTGAGTTAAAGTGACTGTGGAAATTAAGTGTATTGCAAAGTTGTATTGAGAAAGAATAAACTAGTTTTATTTAAGAGAGGACTTGTATCGCTGAAGTTCTTCGGAAATAATATTTATGGGAAATTAACTAACAGCAGATATGTAACAATATATATACACAGTACAGAACAAAGAGGTAACATGACCGGATACTGTTGCATGACTTAGAAGAAATATCTTGGCACCCCAGGGTGTTTTGTTTATGTTTGGTTCTTTGTTTAAAATTACTGTGTTTTTAATAGATACACTATCGTTTTTTGAGTTGCAATAATGGAAAACATGGGACGGTTTTTTATTGTGTTCTGTGAATCTGGTTTCCAATTTTCTTCCTGTTTCTTCAATGTAGAATTCTGGGCAGTTATTGCATGTTATTTTGTAAATGTCGTTGGTATTGTGTGATTCTATATAATGTTTTGTTTAGTAACGCTTTTAATTTAGGGTCGGGTTTTTGAGAGAATTTGACATTTACAGGAATTTTTGTTTAATGGCTAGTTTTGTCCAAGTCCGGTAATTTTTTCATTACCCATTCAAGTCGTCTCCAAGCATTATTGTATGGTTATTTCATCTAAGGTAATACATATCTTTCGTTGTTGCTCAGTCATTTGTGTAACTTAAGTTTGAAACATCTGAAAGATTTCTACGATACCATGTCCAACATATCTGAAAATGTTTGATAGCTATAGCTTTTGTCCAGTGAGGTAACATTTTTGAGGTTACCTGGAAGTGATATAATCAATTCCAAGATAGTCACAGCATATTTGAGTCTACTATTATGGGGTCATATGGGTAAAGACTGAAAGTCTCAATTCTCTTGGTAGTACTAATACTACTGACTTCATCATCCTCTTTGGTCTCCTATGTAATTGGCCCAGCATGGCCAGGTGGTTAGGGCGCTCGACTCGAAATCTGAGGGTCGTGGGTTCAAATCTCCGTCACATCAAACGAGCTCCTCGCCCTTTCAGCCGTGGGAGTGTTATAATGTGACAGTCAATCCCACTATTCATTGGTAAAAAAGTAGCCCAAGAGTTGATGTTGGGTGGTGATGACGAGCTGCCTTCCCTCCTTGCTAAATTAGGGATGGCTAGTGCAGATAACCCTCGTATAGCATTGTGCAAAATTCAAAACAAACAAACAAATCCTATGTAACTAAAATTATTTTGTGGCATTCATACTCTTAACTCTTTCTCTTGTACAATGATTATTTTGATTATAGTAGATCTTGTACAGTTGAAACTAGTTGCTTCATTTCTTGCTTTGCTTCTCTTAGATTTATTTGAAAAAGATAAACCCTGCATCAACATTGGAATGGGGTAAACAAATCGTTAGCTATTTTTCTGCTCTAGAAAATGATGAGGCCCAATCTCTTCTTATTGTTACGTCTCTGGTAGTTTGTTAATTTCCCGTAAGAATTATTTCAGAAGAAGTTCAGAGATACAAGTCCTTTCTTAAATAAAACTAGTTTATTCTTTCTCAATACAACTTTACAATACACTTAATTTCCACAGTCACTTTAAATTGAACACACGCTATAGTTCACAACGATTCACGCACTTTACTTACGACTTGACTCGATTATCTGTCTCTATATTTCCCTGTCTGCTATCATTTATGCCGTCACTTCTTTTCTCCACTTTATTTGCCTGGCTTATATATACAAAAATAGAGGGCATCTGACAAACACTCGAGCCTTCATGATCCTTCTAGAAACTCATCACGTGTTACCAGCGTCACGTGACTTCTGCTGTCGTAACACTGCCCCTTCCTTAGTATTGTTCGTCCCGAACAATAGCCACTTACATTAAACCAATAGATAATTAACAACAACTTGATTAAATGTACAGAATTTACAAACACAAAATTAAAATTCCACAAAGTATCTTAATTTTGCGGACGTATCTTCTTCCATACTGGTCTCCGTCTCAAGTGGGGTTCATTTGCTTCATCAGGAAATGTCCTATCATCGGTAAAAGTCACATCAGCGGTAGTAACTTCATCAAGGGCTTCACTGTCTCCTTCTCAAAACCGGGTAGAATTTCTTCTTTGACAGTGGCTTTTTCAGGTGACACGTCTTCAGCAGCGTCATTTGTTCCATCGTTCACTTTATTCCAACTAAAATGTCCTGGACCATGATAACGCTAAAGCCTGTTGGCATGCACCACCTTTGGCTTACCTCGCCAACCACATTTTATTCGGACAGTCACGTCTGAGAGACGATCTACCATGGCATATGGGCCTTTCCATGGGGAAGACAACTTAGGAGACTTCACTTTGGTCTTCCTGGGATTATACAACCACACCTTGTCTCCTGGAACAAAGCTGACTTCAGTAGATATTTTATCATAACATAGCTTCATGGAATCAACAGACGTTTTCAAGTTTCAACGCACTTGATGGTGAA
>NW_013676495.1:9683-15137 GCF_000517525.1 Limulus polyphemus
AGCTTCTGTATGGCTTCTGGTACGCCTTTGTGATCCAGCACCTTGATACTCACAAGGGTTTGCTGAGATGCAGAATGTATGACAAAGTTACACTTTTGGCCATCCAGCTTTCCTGACACGTAGACACTATGTGTGCTTGCCATTTTACACTTAGCTGTTGGGACTTTCACAATGGGGGTTGTTAGGCGTCCCTCAGTACCAACCACTACTGGTTTCCCGAAGATGACTTATTGGTTGTATTCTTCTTACACCGGCTTCTCATATGTTCTTGCTCTCCACAGTTCCAACAACCTTTCTGAATAGCAGCCTTTCCTACTGTTACATCTTCCCTGTGTTGACGTTTCCAGCATTGAGCTTTCTAGTGCCCAGGTTTGTTACAGTGCCAGCAAAGTCCCTCAAACCTCTCTTAAAGCTGACCTTTTCTGGCCTTGAATCCTGATTACTGTACCAACCTTGGTACCTCTGTACTGGACTTAACATAGTATTTGAATTCAAGAGCTCTGGCCATTGCATCCTGCATAGTAGAGGGGTGTGCTTGCTTCACTTGTATCTTCAGTTGTGGACTGTCCAAGGCATCTACAAACTGATCTCTCAGGAACAGCTTGAGGACATCGGGTGGTGCAGTTGGGTGCCATACTTTCCAAATCCTGTGCCAGCTCTTGCAGGTTTTCTCCTTTAGCACGGGCTCTTATCGTAAACCTAGCCCTGTAGACTTTTGACTGGTTTTGAGTTCCATACCTGAGTTCTAGAGCAGCTACCAGTACTCTATAGTTGTGCCTGTCATCTGCCGACAACTCTCCAAGTATTTCCAGTCCTTTCAAGCTTGTTGCCAGGTGCACTGCTTTCTGCTCCTCTGTCCATCCATTAATTTCTGCCAGTAGCTCAAATTGTACTCTATATGCTTCCCACGGTGCCTTCCCATCGAATTCCTGTGGCTTCCTTCGTACTAGATCACTCCTATTGCTGACACTCGTGTCTGGAATGTGACTTCTAACAGGACTGAAGATGTCTGCATTATGGTTTAGCTGCAGGGTCTAGAAGGGGCTTCCTGTTGTCTGAGGCTGATTAAGTCGAGGGCTAATCTATCCTCGTTGTGTAAAAGACATTAAATCATCCTTTAATGTATTTAATTTGCTTTGACATTTACTAATGTTTTCCATTTGTACTTTTTGCCACTGTTGTTGACTTTCCTGCAAG
Source organism: Limulus polyphemus (assembly GCF_000517525.1). Classification (NCBI taxonomy): domain Eukaryota; kingdom Metazoa; phylum Arthropoda; class Merostomata; order Xiphosura; family Limulidae; genus Limulus; species Limulus polyphemus. The sequence continues at coordinate 10,881 of NW_013676495.1, forward strand.
TGTTGGAGACTTTCTTCCTGTTTCCTTTCTTGTTCTAGTTGCCACTGCTGTTATCTCTCTTCTTGTTTATTTTCTTTCTCTTCCAACCACTGCTGTAACCTCTCTTCTTGTTTATTTTCTCGTTCTTCTTGTTTCCTTTCTTTTCCTCCAACAACTGCTGTAATCTCTCTTCTGGTTTCTTTTCTTTATCCTCCAACGACTGCTGTAATCTCTCTCGTTTATTTTGCTGTTCGAGCTTCCACTGTTGCAAGTTTTCTTGCCACTGATGTTTTCTCTCTTTTTGTTTCTTTTGCTGTTCTTGTATTGTTGCCATCAGATCTGCTAGGCTGTAGTTTGATTTGCCACCTCTCGTTTCCATCTTCTTCTTTTTTTCGTCCCACTCTCTGACACCAGTATGTTACGTCTCTAGTCGTTTGTTAATTTCCCGTAAAAATTCTTTCCAAAGAAGTTCAGAGATACAAGTCCTTTTCTAAATAAAACTAGTTTATTCTTTCTCAATACAACTTTGCAATACACTTAATTTCACAGTCACTGTCATTTCAACACACGCTATAGTTCACAACGATCCACGGACTTTACTTACGACTTGACTCGATTATCTGTCTCTTTATCTCCCTGTCTGCTATCATTTATGCCGTCATTTCTCTTCTCCACTTTATTTGCCGGGCTTATATATACAAAAATAGAGGGCGTCTGGCAAACACTCGAGCCTTCATGATCCTTCTTGAAACTCATCACGTGTCACCAGCGTCACGTGACTTCTTCTGTCGTAACATTATATATAGAAGCTTGTTAAAGACAATTTATTTAGCCCTTTTAAGGCGTATTCCTCTGTCAGGCGCCAGCTTATTATTTTCAGGAATTGTTCGTGTTTCAGCATCATCAGTTATTGTTTGTAAATGTGTGTCACACAGAAGATTATGTCAAATAACAGAAACTTGCTTTTAGAAGCTACTTTTGTTTTACGTTGTTTATTCTCAGAGCAACGTTTGTTTGTAATTAAGCACAAAGCTACACAATGGGCTATGTGTGCTCTGCCCACCACGGGTATCGAAACCCGGATTCTAGCGTTGTAAGTCCGCAGACATACCGCTGTTCCACTGGGGGTTATTCTCACAGCAATAAACTTGATTGGTTATAGCTTTTTCTATGGATCTATGAACTTCCAATGTATCTTTGTAATCAGTATTAACTCCATTTTTAGAACTGTTATCACTATAATATCATTTTACGAAAATATCATCCGTGGCGAACAACAAAATTATTAAATAAATTAATATTGAAGTTTTAATGTGGGTAAATATATAGGTTCCTTAACTTTGTAATGAAGCAAGTTTGTTGTCTTTGTTAACGTTTTTCCAGTGTTTCCATTTATTCTGCAAATTCCTTTGTATCCATCAGTGCCTTTGCAAAATCTCCGTCAGTTCTGAATTGATGAAAGAAATCTTGTTTTCTCTAGTTGGAGGATAGTTCGAAATATATCAAGATAACTTTCTTTCAGATGCTTACTGATGAGATTGGTTTCAAACAAGAAGTTGTTTCATACCACAAGAATAAAAGCTTACTATTTTGGCTTTTACGATTTTGTTTCATTGACTCTTGTGAGAGTGTAGTCTTTTGCAATAGAGAGCAGAGCATTATAGATCTTTCACAGTAAAAACAACATTAACTATACTTTCCCGTTGTGTTATTCAATTGTTTCACAACTGACAATGAAAGGCGTAGTAGCAGTAGTTCCTAATGATAATCTATAGTTTACTCATGTTTAAGAACGTCAATGACTCAGCACAAACGTTGACTACACCAATCCACACTAGATTCATAGAGTATGTATGTATGTATTGTACGGCACAAAAAGATATTATAATTGGGCATCTAATTCTCTTTTGTAGACTATTGTATTGGTTTTTCATGTTGACCCCATTGGCCTTTTAATTCTCCCAAGGGTACTACCGTTTCCCCAAGCTTACTAGAATAGCTTCGTTCATATCAACACTATTTTCAGGGCTAATACTTCTAGAGTTTTATACTTGGCAGAATAAAACATAGCCAAATACTGAGGAAATTTCCAGGTGTTAAAAGCTTCCAATGACTTCCATGAAAAGCAGTTGTTTGATTTTTATGAAAACAATGATAAAGGATCCATTGTCCAAGCGTAATTTTCACAAGTACAACGACAGAATAGGATGAAAATAACTTTAAGAAAAGAAATCCATAAATTATTTTAGGTTAACAAATAGGGTATTCAGTTTTATAACATTTTAAAATTTGGAATATTTAATGTACATATTGTTACGTCTCTGTATGTTTGTTTGTTAATTCTTCTAAGATACAAGTCCTTAATCCTTACAAGACCGTAATCGCTGTCTTTCTTTCTCTCTGCCTGCTTCGTCTCCGCTACGTCTCTGCCTCCGTCTGTCTCTCTCACTGTCTAGCGTACTTATATACGATAATACTGCCTATTCTAGAAACTTCTAAGACTCTCAACACGTGCTACCAGCGTCACTTGACTCCCGCTGTCGTAACACACTAGCGAATCTTCGAGAATATTCGTCACGTGACCCCCGCGGTCGTAACACACTAGCGAATGTTCTAGAATACTCGTCACGTGACCCCCACTGTCGTAACAATATTTTTATATTATTTAAAGATTGGAACGTGGTGGTTACTACATTAACAGATATTTCTCATATAAATGGCTTGACTACCCATTGCAACAAGTATTTTGTTTAATCAATCAAAAACACAATCATATTTTACTTTATTTTAACTACAAATAAATGTTTCCTTCTCGTATTTGAATTATTGTGGAAATAATGTTTTGTTTTACTAATTGGGCTGGAACCATCTGTTGGTTTTGAAAGACGAAAATTGTAGCGACTAACGTAAATATTCTCTAGGTGTATGAACAATCAAATTTTCATTTCACAACTTACGATGATATAATTTTTAGCAGCAGTTCGTTCGCAAATCAGTACCAACTTGTTACATAGGACAATCCATTTCTGGATGCTGCCGGTCATTAATGATCCCTTATAGTCCTTTAATATAAACTCTACATAGTGGTTTATTTGACACCAAGTTTTTGCTACGAAAATCCCATTCTTTCAAATTTGCTTCGACTTCCTACTCAAGCCAATACTTCTGTTTAAGTTAATGCATTATTTCCAAATCGCTTTCCCTTCCTAATCAGGATGATATTTCTGTTCAAGTTAATAACTAGACCTTCCCGAGATTGGTAAATCAGGTGCTGAAAAAAATAATTTTTAGACTTATAATAAATATTACTTAAATTCCAAATACCACAATAAAATGCAGATCAACAAAAAGTTTAATGTACCCAACATTTCGACTTAGTCTACAGTTGAACCATTTCAAACATACAATCTGAACAGAATACAATACAACAATAAAAATACACATCGTGACTTTGTGTCACGTGATACAACAATTTATGTGAAAACATTATCCTCCTATTCTATATAAATACTAGCTGAGTTACCCGGCGTTGCACGGTGAAAATTTAGATTTGAAATGTATAGATCAGTATTTTTTCGCCAAATTATTCAGTAAGTAGACAAAAGCTGTGATACGAGAAATAAAAAAAAACATTTAATCAAACAAAGCTTTATTTGGAATTAGATCGTGTTTGAGCTTGTCTTGTTCTTTGAGCCTGAAGTCGTACATCCTGTTGCTCCTCTGTTTCTTGCTCTCTGTAAGTTATTTGTCTTAATTTTTTTGCTTGAAGTCTGGTTTGACGTTGTTCAGAAGTTTCTTGTGTCTATATCCAGCTTGTCTGACTGGACTCTGGCTTTGTGCTGTTCAACAGTTTCTTGCTGTCTTTGAGTAGCCTGCCTTTCAGCTTGAGCTCGAAGTCTAACTTTACGTTGTTCCAAAGTCTCTTCTTGTATTTGAGCAGTTTGTCTTGGAGCTTGTGCTTAGTCTTTGATTGCGTTCTTCTTCTGTTTCAGTTGCACTTTGTGCTTGCATTCTTTTAGCGGCAGAAGACTTTCCGTAGAAAGAGCGTTTCTTGGGTTGCATAATCACCTATATCACTAAACAATAATTTGCAATTCACAAAGTTACTAAATCACTTATGAAACCACTTATCACTATTTAAAGAAAACTGTTTTTGGAAATACTGAATTGACAGCAAGATGATCCGAGTGTCTCCCGCCATAACGTTTTCTATGTGCAAAACGTGCTTATGTTTGTATGTTTATTACAAAAAAATGGCGCAATAATTATCAATTGTCA
>NW_013676495.1:15849-16875 GCF_000517525.1 Limulus polyphemus
CCACTATTTTGCCGCCTGTAGTTGGATCTTCACCAGATTTCGTATGGAGATTCATTGGACCCATGTAAACTTGCGGTTTCACATTTTGTGTTTTACAGTTTTTATGAGCGTTTTTCAATTTTTACTATTACATATAAGGGAAGCAACTTTTCCTGTCCTAAGATAACTTTCATTAATCCTGAACTTACATAACTTCCGTCCAGTGGACGGGTGCTCCAGCTAGTATATAAATAAACGTATAGCGTTTTTATATTCATATATAGTTGAATTTAGACAGGCCAACCTTTATATCTGTTTAAGGGAGAATTTTTTATCTTTAATTACCAGTACCTGTTTATATTTTTCTGAGTAATTGTTACATTAAAAACACACTTTAATTTTAAAAGGAATTTTATTAGGTTTGTTTGAAGTTAAGCATCTGTGCTCTGCTCACCACGGGTATCGGGTTTCTAGCGTTGTAGGTCCGCAGACATATTGCTGTGCCACTTTTTTTATTGGGCTGTTCATGTGTCGAAGCAATATGTTAACCATAACTTCTTTATGTGTGAACCGTTTGATATCATTGACATATTCTCAAAATCTTTCATGTAGTGAACGATCAGTTTCAGCAATATGTGTCTTCGAGCATGTGTACATTGTAATTCATATCCCACGTTTTCAGTGGTGCAAGTTTTATCACAACTGCTATCTTTTGCACAGTGTTTTTGATATTGCAATTATTATGAGGTTTCAGATCAGAATGAACAAGGAACTGTTTTCAGTCTTCCAATTTTTGTATCAATCGTATATTAAGGCTTGGTTTTCTGATAGCATTGCGAATGTAACCAGCAACATTATTGTCAATGTAGGGTATGTTCCTGAGTAGTATAGTAAGTTTTTGTTTTGAAGTGTGTGCTTGATGCTAGTTATTTATTTTTAGTTCTGCTTACGAAAAGTATCAGTAATATATTTTAAATGATAGGCATTATGTAAGAGAAGTTGTTGGAAATCATCCCTGATTATTCTTTTCCTCTGGTAATATTACAT